>NC_134480.1:26343952-26562938 GCF_964194025.1 Convolutriloba macropyga | reverse complement strand
TACCAACTTGATAAATGTTTAACAAGATGATTTTAGCATTTTTAATAGTATTTGAGAGATTCTACATAACAAAGGAATTTATTTTCTTAAAGCTCTGTCTTTTGTTCATCTGGCATCAATGTGAAATATCATTACTTTTTTTAAAATGCTCTTAAAATTGTAATAAAACAAAAATTAAATTAAACGAGTGAAAGCTCATTTTTAAAAGTTAATTATAACTTTAACCAAAGCTTTGCAAGCCGCCAATTTTTCAATGTTTAGTTTTCTTTTTGCCTTTCTCATTTTTTTCAGCTGATCAGGTGGCTAACGATAATAGCTAACTGGCTTACAATATATGTTGAGAACTGCTATAAATTTGTCCTTCCACAGTATAAACAGGAATTCATTATAACCTTAAACATTACTTACCTTTTTTCTGTTTACCTTTAAAATGGATATTTAATATTTTTTGCTACCTGTGACCGCGTCGCCTAAAGACTCGTCAAGGGGATTATAATCGGATTTATTTTTAGTCGGTTACGTATTCAAAATCCGTTTTGTGATCTTAAAAATTGGGAGATAGAATTTAAAAATGTTTCTCTTGTTCTGTCGTTTTTGGCCATATAGTACCATATAAGGGTTCTGAAAACAATTGATACACGTATTATGTGAAATGTGACCGATAAGGGATTACGGGAATAAAGAGGTAGTTAATAAGCATTTGGCTAGAAGCATCACTCTAGGAGGAGATTCGGATTGCGGACTTAGATCAGAGTGCTCGACTCTGCTAACTCCAAAATGGGGTAGCCGATTCTGATCCAATCTTCACAAACAGCTCTGAAATTAAACACTGACACAACAACAGCAGAGAAGAACATACGACAGATGAACTCCTATGAGATTTTTCTCGAACTGACTTTCTAATTATCTTTAAATTAGAAAGTCAGTTCGAGAAGCTTAAGAAACAAAGTGATTTCTGATTTTTTAAGGTCCAATATTGGTCGCCAATGAAATTTATCGTTTTTACTGTTAATAGGCAAGCCCAATTTGGAGTTTATTGTGGTGCCGAGTGAGTATGCGAAAGTGGGTGAGAGAAGGACATTCAGGTGCATGGACACATACCAGGCATACCCCCAGGCAACTCTCCAAATCGAACAAGAGGTATGTATGTTGGAGTCAATGGTTTCCTTTTTGCCTGTACCTTTTGTCTCCAACTAGGAGTACATAACCAGCTCAGCGGGCCAATGCAACCAAAAGAGCGGGAACAATCCTCAATTTTTTTCCAACCCGATTGTGTGGGTTCATGGGAACCAAAAAGGCAAAGACTCAAATGCGTGGGCACAAACCAGATTGTAATAAAACTTTCTGAGAATCAACTCAACTTAGAACTGATTTCGACCATGAGTTCTCTTACCAAGTATTTTGTCAATTTACATATTTTTCATAAAAAGATCTACTTGAATGTTAATTTTAAGCTGGCGTGATTGTGTTTGAGTATGAATGCCACGTTGAGCAAAAGTGACGAATTTGAGGCAAGAAGCGGTCGGTTTTTTTGGTTTCATCGGTTTTACTAAAAAGAAAGTTTCGCTATAATCGTTTTTGTCGTTAAAAATTCATAAAATTGCTGAAAACAGAAGGGATTTAATCGTTTTTAGGCGAAGTAAATTAGACGCAAGCAGGCAATTTCTCATTGAAACAATCTTTATGCGAGATATGTGCATATTTGCATATTTTTGTGTTTGTATAATTTTTAATGATGAATGGAGTCACAAATTAATAAGTTGTTTGTTAACAACAGAGATTAAGGAAATTTTTTTCATGATTTCTTGTTAAAATAGAAGTTGAGTACCTTTAGTGAGTTGAAGAAAAGAAACAATTAAATTATCTTTAGTTATTTAAAAACTCGAAAGTGCTCGTAAGTTTAGCAGAAACAGAATTCAAGAAGCAGAAGGAAGCAGATTAATTTTGTTGATTAATAATTGTTTTTTTTCTCAAGTTCAAAAAATCTGTCTATAATAAATGTTGAAGAATTCTTTTGTAAAAAAGATGAAACTGGAGAAGACAAACTAATACTTGAGTGTCTTGATTTTTGACCTTTTGGTGCTTGATATTCACAGGTACAGTGAAATTGTAAGATTTTATAATAATACAACAACTAATTTTTGTTTTGTCCGCAAAAAATGACTCGGTATAAATTCTTCTAGTAGATTAAATGGCATAAATTTTTTTGAAAATTTTCAAAAATTTTACTGATTGTTTTGGTTGGCTTCAAAGCAATCAAAACTAGATGATTCAAAACTTAAACGTTGGTTGAATCTTTGAAACTTTTAAATATGTCCTACCCGTCGTCAATTTTTTTGGATTTTAAAATATTTTCCCTGAGCAGACGAAAAAATTTTCAGTGTTTGCAATTGGCTGGTTTTTGTAGATTTGAAGGTGTTTTCAGAAGTTTAGACTTGATGGACACTATGAATTGGATGATAACGAAATATTATCTGCGCACTATCCTTTTGCTTCAATTTTTTCTAAATTAGTTTTTAGATTATACTTTACAATTATAAATATTAATAGTCTTTATAAATAAAATGAACTGAATGGGGCGAGTTGTGAAGTATATCAAAAATTTGTTTTCAATCGTTTTAAAATATAAGCGAATTCTTGTATTTTTCTTTCGTTTTCTCTGATATTTTATATGATGCTGTTCTCTTCTGAGCTTCTTTTTTTGGCTAGTGTTTTAGCATTTTTAATTCAACTTGCAACTTAATTGCTTATATCATGACTACCCTTTGATGTATTGTAAGTAAAGAAATTTAAAATTGTTGTTATTCAAATAGATTTTAATTTAGGTTTATGTCCATTGAATTTCGTGTCAGCCTGAGTAATTTAATTTTAATTGGTCAATTCCTTTTCAGTTAGTGGACCTTGGAGCGTAAATTTTTTGATTTGTATTTTTTATTAAATTGGTACTTTATTTTGTTTATAGATCTGTTAAGCATGAAAACAGAAGGGCTTTAATCGTTTTTAGGCAAAGTAAATTAGACGCAAACAGGCGATTTCTAAATGAAGTATTCTTTATACGAGATATGTGCAAATTTGTGTGTGGTGTCATTATACTTTTTAATGATTAATTGATTCACCAATTTGGCTAAGAACTAATGTTTGTTTTGTGCACATAAAATGATTCTTGTATTAGATTAAATGGCTTAATTTTTTTAGCAGTTTCAGAAATTTTACTTATTGTTTTGGTTGACTTCAAAGCAATCAAAATTAGATGATTCAAAACTAAAGCGTTGGTTGAATTATTGAAACTTTTAAACATGTCCTACCCGTCGTACAATTTTTTTGGTGTTTAATATATTGTCCTTGAGCAGAGGAAACGAAAATATTTTCAGTGTTTGCAATTGGCTGGATTTTGTAGATTTGAAGATGTTTTAAGAAATTTAGACTTGATGGACGCTAAGAATTTGATGATAACGAAATATTATTGGCCCACTTCAATATTTTCTAAAATAGTTTTTAGATTATACTTTACAATTATAAATATTAACAGTCTTTATAAATAAAAGGAACTGACAGGGATGAGTTGTGAATTATATCAAAAAGTAGTTTTCAAGCGTTTTAGAATATATGCATATTCTTGTACTTTTTGGTCATTTTCTCCGTTTTTTTTTATATGCTGATGTTCTATTGCGAGCTCTTTTTTGGCCAGTGTTTTAGCGCTTTTAATGCAGCAAGCAACTTGAATTATGATTACAATTTGATGATGGCGGGATAAAATATCGAAAACCTAAATTAAAATCAAGTTTGTTTTTTCCTATCATTCAAGAAATGCTGTATAATTTTATAATTCTTAACTTTCAATTAACTAATGTTGTTGCACGACCCTTGGTTCCCTTAAGAACTAGATGGAGTGTTATTTATTTAACCATTTTTTGCATTAGGAAAGGAACCAAAATTTTGGAAAGCAACCATCTTTGATATATCATGAAGACAACATTTTGCTGACAGGGTGCTGACGTTCTTATAGGATACAAAGATAGTTTGAATTTTTTTTCTAAAAATTGTCTTTAAATGGACTGATGTTAAGTTTTTATGAGACTTGAAGCCCGCAAAACTGTGAGATTGCGGAATCATTGGCAAACAAAAAAAGTTCTACTAAAGTTATAGTAAAGAGCTAACGTTTTTCAAGCTCGCGTTTTGTTTCAAAGCATAATGGAATCTGACACCAAGCAGAATTTCAATCTAATATATTGGGAACTTTTCAAAAGGGTTGTTAACAATCTTACTCAAGCACATTGCTAGGTATAGTTATGTAGAATAATTTTTTCTCAAAATTCTTGAAATTTTGTACATAATGTTTTCAACTTCTATTAATTAGTTTGATTTTGGCCGGTATGAATATTGAAGAACCGCACATTGTTGTTTAGGTGTATTGGGGTTTGTTTTCGCCTCAGACAGTTGATATAAAATGTTCAAATATTCTCATAATTAGTATGCTGAAATGAAACCTTTAGAATTTTTTCAGTTAAATAAAGTAAGTGAAGAAATTCATATTTGGTGTTATTCAAATACATTTTAATTTAGATTTATGTCAATTGAATTTTGTTTGAGCTTGAGTTTGAGCATGACGATTAATTTAATTTTTTTTGTAACTTCCATTTCAGTTAGTGTACCTTGGAGCGTAAATTTCAATTTGTATTTTTTTCAAATTGGTATTTTATTTTGATTTTATATCTGTTAAGATCATTACTCCTTCAAAACTTGTTTTTGCACACTCTGCGGTAAAAACAAAAAATCATTAATAATGAAGTTCCAGTCAATTTTCATGATCTTTGCGAAATTATCATTCTTCACAAGAAGCGTTTAAAGTTTTGCGAGATTCTTATCCATGAAAACCAGAAGAACTGTTAAAAGTTGTTGATAATTGTTGTTGATAAGGTTTATTTTTCATCCCGGGTTGACTAAACTTACATACAAAAATCGAACTTTATATGGTGACTAACTTAACATAAAACGAATCATATATAGCCCATAAAAGCCATAAACTGTTTACGCTCTAAGATCTTGCTGTAAAATGTATGTGGCCTCATTTTATGATACGTTGATACGTAAGTTTCCATTATTTTTCCCCTCTTATAGAGAAGCTGATCTTTTATGGTAACATTTATAATACATTCTATGATTACTGAGGTACCATATATGGTCTGTAAGATTTATGGTTTGTAAGATACCATATAGAGTCGATTTTTTGGTTAGTAAGGTACCACAAATACTTCGTTTTATGGTAAGTAAATTAACATATATGACCAGTTAATCTTTTATAACAGCTTTTTTAAATGAAAAAATTAACACTTTTTGACACTTTTATGTCGTTTTTGGTGAGTCAAGTTCCACAAAAGTAACGTGTAGGCACAGAAACGTTGTTTCGAAACTGCAGATGACCATTTGTACTATTTATCAGCCAAACGGAAAATTTTTTTGACCTTTGTATGTTTAGTAAGTTTCCATAAAATCCATATATGGCGTTTTATAGTCGTGGTCAACCCGGGATGCTTCTAGTCAGGGTAAAATCCTTTTTTGATTACAATTGCGCTTTGTTCAGGTTTTGTTGTTGTTTTTAGTCGGATAGCAAGATGTTGTCTCGTGGGATGGGACCCTCAACTGCTTACGTCATCCAACAGGTGAAGAGAAATCACGCGGGGACATACAAGTGCAGAGGAGAGAACGAAGAAGGAAAGGTCATGAATGCTGTGCAGCTGTTTGTCCAATGTTAGTCCATTGTAAAATACACACTAAAAAGTGCAGGGAAATTTACGTGAACCGGGTTCAGGTAATCGGAAGTTCAGGAGAATTTCAGGTGTAAGGGCACCTGAAACACACCTGAGCTGAAGTTCAGTCAATTTTTTACCTAAACAAGCTCAGGTGTAATAAATAACCTGAAACTTTTTTATTGTTCCGACCCTCTTGAGGGGGGAGGAACTATATACTCAACTGGGTTTTTTTTTTGTTCCGTGAATTTTCGCCGCTCGATATATTCATCGTAGAGAGTTGAGACTGGTATCATTAGAAAGCTCATCCAGCGTAGAATATGGAATTAAAAAGATTTTTTATTTTCGATTTCTACAGAGAGTTATCGAGGTTTAAAGTTCTGAGAAAAGAAGAGTGAATTCACGTTGTTTTTATTCACATTTTCCGGAATTTTTGCCTAAATTTTCGTCAATTTTGATAAAATTTGTTATAATTTTTAAGAATAGTGTCGTTGATTTCATTTTTGAAGACGAACAAGCATTGTTGATTGTTTTGATTTAATTTTTTTGGTCAAAAAATCTGGATAAACATTTCAAAATTTAGACTTTTTCATCAAAAACAGCATGAAATAAGCTATTTTAGTCCACTTTGATTAAATTTGCCGACAGTACATCCCCAAACAACACTCAAAAAATCTTTGTAGACTCAGAGGGGGGCTATTTCTACTTCAGAGTCCGCTGAGAGTGCACTGTAGTTAAAACCTTGCCGTTTTTTGTCAACTTTACTCGTTGATTACCAAAAAAGCAGAATTTATTTTGAGTTTTCAACAAACAAATTATCTATATCTACAACATTCGAAAAATCAGTTATTCCTAAGGGACAATAAGTATTATTAGGGTTTGTTTTTGGCCATTCTAGGACTGTTACAATCCAAAAAAATCGGGTTCTAATCAGTCGGTCTTTTTTTTAAAAAAAAAGACTTTTTTTTAATAATAAAAAACAGAACATATCAAATCAAAGCTCAGGAGTGATAGGTCCAACCGATTTGCTTGTTAAGCAGCTCCAAGCTAATGCATTAAGTTTTTTAATTGAAAATTTATGGTCGTTTCTTTTTTTAAAAATAATTGACCTTTCAATAAATAATGGCTTAATTAACTTTTTCTCTACTTTTTCTTAATTTGTACAACTTCCAGCTTAATGTCAGCAAAGAAACGACCGCTTCTTCTTTCTACTTATTTAACATTTATTCTTAGTTGCAGTTTTAAGCCTGAAATTATTGTTTTCTGGCTTTGATACCACAAGATTTCAGATTTTTTTGTTTTGATATTTGCCAGTTTTTCACGTTTTCTAATTTTGTCACATTATCACATTTTTGACGGTTCTCATGTCACCTCATTGGCATTCAGAATAAGGCACAATTGGACATATTAAAATTCTGAAAGATATACATCATCGTTTTAACGGCCTCGACGCCTCTTTCTTGAAGAAATCAATTGAATTTTTTAATTTTGTCTCTAACTGTCATTTATACTTTGTCATTTCGGTCGTATGAAATTTCCTGTATAGTGATAGCTTTCATTGGCTTTTCATAGAAGAGTAGAGGAAACGATATTCTGGTATTAGTAGATAGCTGACGGCTTTCATGACGATCAAAACAATCGTTTTCCAAAATTAAAAAAAAACATTTTTTTCAATTTCGCAATTTTTTTTCTTTTTATGTTTCTTTTTGTTACCTAATCTCGTTAGTCAACTACCGGTCAAATATAACATTATGGGTGTCAAAGGAATAAGAGGGATTGGTGTCCCAAAATCTTTTAAAGAGTTTGTTATGACCTTACTGGCTTCGACACCGGTTTTTCACAAAAAAAAGTAAACTAATGTGATTTTTGTCATATTTGACGTTCTTTTTGTAGATGCAAGAAATATTCTGGATAATTACAGGTCTCGAGGGCTTTTTTTTGAATAAACGACCCTATTTAAATAGCTCTTTTTGTTATTAATGCCTTTCATGACATAAAATGTAATTTTGTTTCGAAAAAAAAATTACATACTTTAGCACTTCGCTTTTTTGTCTGCTTGTTACCTAGTCTTTCTAATGAATAGCCACGTACTAAATTATAGCTTTTTGAAGAAGGCGCAATCAAATGTATTTTGAGTGCCAAAAATTGGCTGGACGGTTTTGACAGCGTTTTCTGGCAAGTTTCAATTGAAATTTTGTTTGTTCTTTGTTGTTCTTTTTAGCCACTTTAAAAAATGAATAAGGACAGGTCCTAATGCCCTTCTATAGAAGTAGTGGAAATTGTAAATTTGTGGTAATAATAATTGATTCCTAATGGTATTTATTACTTTGAAGTTAACTGTTTCAAAAAAATAAGTTAATTTTTTTACTTTACTGTTTTTGTTCTTTCTTGTTTAATTGTTACCAAACCTTTTTATGGACTTGTCGCATATGTTTTTTGGGGATTTATAAGTTATTTTTGTTTAGTTTTGGGTTTATCTGACGGTATGTTGATTTTGTTATTAAATTTAGTTTTTAAGAGGGACATAAATTTTTTGATGTAATTAATGTTTGTTGTTGTTGTTGTTTGATTTTGCTTTTCGTCTTGACTCGCTTTCTTAATATTGACATATTACAGCAATCTAATGCATCAATTTTTACTCCACTGAGTTATTTGCTTTGGAGGCTATCTTATCGTTTATACAGAATTTTTTGAAAAAGACTTGGGCTTTTTTGGGAATCGCAAAAAATAATTTTTGGGTTCTTCTATCTGTTCCTCATTTGGTAGACAATTATGCCAAATTTGTGGATGGGAGGGGTCGGAACCTTATGTGCCATCGCACATTACCGAGCCGCCTTGTTGCATATATGTTAAAACGGGAATAATTAAGCACTGTTGCTGTGTATATGGGAGAGAGACACTCTCAGATCGGATTTCTTTTACGCCTTTACATTTGCCGCCTTTGACCAATTGCTCCCACCGTCCAATTTTATCAGGGGGTCAGCAACTTTATACCTGCCCCGCACTTTCGTAGTCTGATTAAAATAATTGTAGTCTGATTTTTTGCAAATCATCAATTTGGGAGTTTAAGTCAGGATTTTCTCGAGCAGCATATCTTTTTCGAAAAACTAGTATTTTTTTTAGACATAGTAGAAAATTTTTAAAGAATTGTTACCTTATACCTCGAGCTTACTGAATCTGTTTAAGTGCTATTTGAGCCATTTGTAAAACAATATTACAGTACTAGAATTCTGATAAACATAGATTTCCTTACGCGCAATTCCCCTCTTACGCGCACTTCCCTTCATTTGAAAATTTTCAAAAAAACTTGCATGCCTCGATTTCTCGTCAATTATTTGAACACCATGCAACGTTCTAGCCTCCAGATCGATTTAGAGTGCTGACACAAACATAGAATAAAATTTCATTTTCGTTTTAGATTTGGACATGTACCTGTTGGTGCCTGCTATTGGTCAGCCGAATGGATCTCTTCTCGTGGCACAGGACGATTTGCTCTTCGTCAACTGTGTTGTGAAGTCATCTCCCAGGGCACAGATATCCTGGATACGAACTGACAATCCTACAAATGTAAGCAAGTTGATAATTATTTGAACAAATCTTGTACTGGAACAAAATCCTTGAGTTGTAGTGCAAACATGTTCGAATTTTCTGGACGAACTTTGTTTTCTTTTGCTAAAATAAACTCTATTGCGCCCAATAACTTTATTGCTTCAGACTTATTCTAAATAAATTACAGCGGAGGCTACTTGAACCTCTACCATACATTGACTTAGAACTCCTGTGGCGCAAGTTTTTGGTGCTATTTCAAAATAATTTAACGTAATTTTGTTCAGAATTTAGATTTTTTGCTAAACGATGTGAAAGTTTGAAACGATTATTCACAAAACCAGACGAAAAAAGACAGCGAGGCAACAATTGGCACTTTTTTAGAATCAAAATAATGTGAATTAAATTGGGCGTTGTCTGATCTGTTCACTTTTTCCAACCTCTTGATGTCACTTACAGGAGAATTTGAGTACAGATTTTAATCAATATTAAAAGCAACTACAAAGTGAGTAGTAGTGAAGCATACATTTTAAAAATCCTTTGAGTTCAAGCGAAAAATTTGTTTTTTGAAAAGAATTTTGGTTTTTTGAGGGTTTTTTAATATTTCTTTCGTCAGTTTGACTTTTTTTTTACTGTCTTTTCTCTTAATTTATTTAAGAAAGCAACAAAGAGTGACAGCTAGTTCCAAATGATGCCCAGGTGCTACAATGGGTTATCGACGCCTTTTAATGACTTTGATACAATGTGAATGGTAAATGATATTTATAGAGTTGGTTGCTTTGCCCAGTGATTATTGTTCTTTTCGTTTTTGCTGTCTCATCATTTGGCCTCCTTAAGAAAGTGTCCAATAGAGCTTTTGATTAGGCCTTAGAAAACCTATAAAGAGTTTCTTAAATAAGTCTGTCGTTAAATATTTTGAATTCTTGGCTTTTGATTGGAATTTGTTGTAGTTTTGGTACTCGTAACATTTACTCTCATTCCTGGCGAATAACATTAGCAATCTAGGAATATTGGCAAACGAGGGAGTCATAGGTGGAATTTTGTAACGTTATCTGTTCACCATAATATGTTTTTAAGACTTTGACGTCACAAAAATGGTGAAATTTGGTTTTAGTCTCAACAACAGATCTCAATGGCACTCTACTGCACTTTATCTACTTGGAATAATTTTTCAGTTTGTAGGTAATGTTATTTACTGAAAGATCTGGTAGTTTCCAACAATTTATATGACGTTTTTAATCAAAAAATTTCCTTTTTCTCCATAGCACAGTGTTTTTTTTGTGACTGCGTTTGTTCGTAAAACTTAGAGTGCTGTTTTGCGCTGCTTTGTAAAAAAAGATATGAAGTAGATCAAGAAATTGAAATACAAAATATCAATTGATATCTTTGAAACCACTAACTTCATACATATCTTGAGTTTCGCTAAGATTCCATTTTTGAGGTTTATTTTTCTTTGCTTGACAAGTCTTTGTTTTCTGAAGACTTGTATTGTGTTTTTTATATGTTCGTGTTTTTATACGAGTCAATAAATAACTCAATTCTTTGAGATGCAATTGAGGACCGACCTCTACTGTAAAATTTAAATCTTTAATTCTGTTTCTCAATTCTGAATTTTCCTCATTTTATACGAGGATCATCTGATTAATCGCCCAGAAGTCAACGAAGGACTCTTTTTTGTTAAATTCCATCGCTCAGTAGCTGAATCATTGGAGGTGAGTATGTAGGGTTTTTACGTCCATTGTGTAATCAAATTGTTGTCATAACTCATCTCAGTCGGTATAATGACCTCTGCATTCACTGATTAGATCTAAATTGATAATGCAAAGTTTAATGGACATTGAATAGATTTCGCTGTAAAAAGACCTTTGTATGCGATAATACTCAGTAAATGTTAATTGAAGGACAATATTGTTTAAAACCATTATTGTTTGAAAAGAAAAACTTGATTTGAGTAGGATTGAATTTGACTTCAGAATCTCAATTTTTTGTTTGGCGCTGTTAGGTATTTAATTGATAAAGTTGTATAGTTTTGTGACGTTCATTTTTAGAATGTTATTTCCTAGAATGATTTCAATATTCAAATAAAAAAATACTAATTGTTCTCGTGTAATCCTCGGCAGTCGATATTTGCCAATCCATCTTGTTTTGAGTTACAAGAATTGATATTTTTTCTAATGAAGTTTTCAAGTATCTGCTTCATTTCGTACAGAAAAACGTCAAGAATGTAGTTGAGCGGAGTTTGGAACTTTATGTGCAAACGCAGGATACCCAGCCTCATGTTTCGCATTTGTATAATAATTTTGTGCATTTAAATGTTTCCGGAAAAAAGTATTCCCATTAATTGTTAGCAGAGAGGGGTTCTCATGTTAGCAAGGCAAAAGCGAGAAGCCTTTCCTATCAATTTAACAGACAGATGGTAATCAGCTGCTCAGCGTGGTGTGTTTTTATTTCAGGGACTAGGGCCCTGAATAGGGCCTGTCTATGTTAACTGATCTTTACTGATTATTGACTGGATAAGTCTGATACTCCAAATTCAATTACCGAAAAAAGAAATAAAAGCAGATTTTTTTTTTTTAAAAAAAGCGGAGATCAGCGTTTTGGCGTTCAAATACCTCTGCTATTTCTTTCAAAACCTTCAGACGAGCGAATGCATGTTTTTAGCAGTAAATGTGGGAGGGGGCAAGATTTTGTTGCTAAGAAAAAAAATATGCACATCATGATCTGCCGATTAGACGTTGTAAGAACCGAATTAAAAAAAAATTAAACAAAGAACACAATAAATATTAATTGCAGATTAATTTTATGACAAAACCAAAACAATAGGGAGATGAATTTGCATTTTTAAACTAATAGTTGAATTATGCAAATTTAAGAGACAATCAAATCCTCTTATCGTCTTTTCAGGTCTAAATCAGTTTTGAAAACAATAATCTGACGTCTATTGATTTGGCGACAAGGCAAATTAAGAACTAATTATTTTCTTGCCCGGATCGAGGTTTGGCGGTGAATTTTCGTAAGAAATGGCGGTGGAATGCGGTGGAAAAAAATAAATTTCACCGCGTATTTCTTACATCTTTTTGCGGTGAATGCGTGAAACGCGGTGAATTATTTATTTTCACCGTCTTCTCAGCATTCTTACAAACAAGAAGCATCCCCACAGAGGTTCAAACCTCTGACCTCCTGCATGCCTTCAACCGCTTATTCCACTGCTCCAACTGTCACTTAATTACTTGATATTTCCTGTGAATTTAAATCAGATTGAGCAAACGTTGGAAAGAAAATGCGGTGAAATTTTGTAAGAAATGCGGTGAATTTCGCGGTGCATTTTTGTAAGAAATGCGGTGAAATGTGGTGAATTATTTTTTTTCACCGCATTCAGCGCTTTCACCGCCTTTCTTACATTAAATTGCCACAAAACTCGATGCGGTGAATTTTTGTAAGAAAAGCGGTGTCTAGCCGATGATGTCACATCATAGTCCGAGACGAAGACAAAAAGAATTGAATAAAAATTGTAAGTTTGGTAGTTCACAGGGATTGCAGTTATCTTTAATTTTTGAAAAGTGTAACGGTGACAAGACTTGCCGAATTTCAACCTGATCAAACTGTCAGTTAAACGATAATTTTGTCATGTAACGAATAGCCATCTTTAACTGATGGACAACAGAAAGTGACATGAGTTAAGAAGTTTTACATCGTTTACTAGGCAGAGTTGTGCTAAATTTTCAGTATCGTCAGGGGATTGTTTACTTCCGTACTAAATAAAACATGCAGACTTTTTATTCACCTTCTGAACAAAACATTTGGATAACTGAATACAACTGTGTATTGTAAAACTCAGAACTTGTAAAACTCAGAACAATAAAAAAAGATAAAGGATTTTGTGTTGTATCCTGTTGCTACAATTAAATCATAGTTAAAACTTGAGTTAAGTGATAAGCAGCCATTGAACTGTTCATCCAACAAACAGTGATCATTCGTGTTGAAAAAATTAACAAGCTTAGAATCAACTATTGCCAGCTAAAAAAACAATAAATCTGGTCACTGATAAAAAACAGATTGCAAAAAATGTAGCGATTATTGCAATAATATCAAGGAAAAAAGGAAAAGATGTCAGCTAGCCAAATTCAGAAAACGACATGTTGAGTAAGTCATAGCAAAAAAACAACTGGTAAGAAAGCGCGAAAATATTGATTTTCAGAATTCTTGAATGATTATAGTATCACGTCGTAGAGTATGACCAATTGAAGTTTCATGGAAAATTCAAAGTATTTGTTTAGCAACAATTTTACTGAAATTTCCATCCAAAGTTTGCCTGAGGATTGAAACAGAAGTTGATTAACCTCGAAGTACACAAATGGGAAACAGTTTGAAGTAGAAAAACTTAAAATGAAAGCAATAAAAAACAAAAATTGCTGCAATAATGTTTTTTATTACTGATCAGCTGAATATCAGAAGCGAGGGTAAAATACAGCTTATTGCCAACGCAAAATAAACTATGGTACCAAAAAGCAAGTTACACCTGAATATTTTTTGCAAGTTACACCTGAAGCATTACAACAATTTGAATTTAAATTTATTCTCTAATAACGCGTCATTTCACATTTAGCTTTTTAACGTCTTTTCATATTAGAAAATTTTAATATGGAAGCAATAAAAAGCAAAAATTGCTGCAATAATGTTTTTTATTACTGATCAGCTGAATACCAGAAGCGAGGGTAAAATACAGCTTATTGCCAACGCAAAATGAACTATGGTACCAAAAAGCAAGTTACACCTGAATATTTTTGCAAGTTACACCTGAAGCATTACAGCAGTTTGAGTTCAAATTTATTCTCTCAAAACCAGACATTTCACATTTAGCTTTTTAACGTCTTTTATATGCTTTGTATAGTTTTCAAAAAAAATTTCTCGCAACATCTGCGTAAACTTCGCTCTAAATTTCTGACACTTTTTCATGCACATTTTCAAAGAATGATCTATTTTTGAAATCGCTGCTTCAAAGTTGCCCATAAATTCTGAATAGGATTCGGATCTCGACTCTATGCCAGCCAATTCAGTGGTTTCTACTCTTTTTTTTTGGAAAAATTGCCGATAATAATCAATTTATGCACAGGAGCATTATTCTGTTCAAAAATTAATTAATGAAAATGCTTTTTTCGCTCCAAATTTGTTCAAATATACAAATAACCGGAAATATTTAGCTCGTTTGGACAGCTAGCTAAGAAAATGTTTTCTTTCCATCTGATTGAATTGAACTTCAAAAAAAGTGAGCGCTTGTCCAAACTCAAATTTTTTGTTTTTTACGAAATCTTGTACCAATTCTTCGGAAAACTCGAGCAATTCTGTCGATGAAGATGCGCCATGTGGTTTTATCCGAAAAACAGCATTCTCTCAGAAAGAAAAAGGCTTTTCAGCATATTGATACACCATTTTAAACAAAACACTTGCTTTTCATCTTCAGACTGACATTTTTTGCAGCATTTCTTGAAAAAACGCCATTTTTTGAGAGAATTTGTTTCACTGCAACTCTGCAAATCGTTTCGAAGCAGGCGAAAGCGTTATGAGCCACTCTAACGCGCTCTAGTGAGGTTTTGGGATCTTTTGAAACATCTTTAATTTACTGTTTTGATTTTTTGTGGGGGGGGGGGGGGGTTTCCGGTCGATTTTTTGCCCTCGAAACTGTTATTTTTGAGGTACTGTTTGTATGCATACTATGCTGTAAATCTTGATTTCAAGTTGAGTTGTTTTCGTATATTCGTCATCTTTCTATCTTTTCTGTTTAAACGGAGAAAATGAGATTGAAGTTTCTCTTAAAACTTCTAAACTTCACACCTATTTCATACCTTAGCGCAAATAATGCTTATGAAGCACGAATCATGCTTTAAAAGCAGAAATCATGCTGTACGTAGTTTTTTGGTACCATATCTAAAATTATGTGCAAAATTTCACAACAAATTGAGTTTTAGTGCATGCTTTGATTCATTAGCAGTAATTTTTGAACTTTGGTTCAATTGATCCCACCCATTCTTATAAATGGAAGCAGTTACCAGTTATATGTCAAACATAGTTAGTCGGAAAGACGCAGACCGCAAGCGCAACTTCTGTAAAAGACGTAAAAGTGAAGATATGATCAAGAAAAATTAAAGCAGGTGTCATAATATTTGCCAAGACTAATCAAATGTCATACTAAATATTATGAATAACCATTGCTTTCATAAAGGTAAACTGATTTTGCCATCAAAATTGAGCAAATAGTGTATTACCAAACAAACGGAAATCCGATCGATGAACTGTCTACGGCAAAAAAACCAATTTTGTGTCACTTCAGCCCAGGAATTCTATTGTTTAGCGTTGATTGAAATTAATCCAGGTTCTGGCAGACACCGAGGCTGCTTCTGAATTGCCCCTGAAGATCCAACCAGTGACGAAGCAACATGTGGGTGTGTACAGGTGTGTGGCCAAAGTGCAATTCCATGACAAGACAGAAGAGACGCAGTTCAGAGATGTCCGCATTTCTGTCATACGTAAGTATCCTCATCCCAGTCTCATTTTTGGTGACAGAAATGGGATCTAATAATCCGGAGCTGTTTTGTTTAACACTCTTTCCCACCTCCAAAGGCCAGTGGGTGTAAAAAACGACCCACACAAAAAATCTAATCTTAATCCTTATCGAGTCGTAAACAAGAAGATATTTCCTTTCAAATATTTCGGCCAATTTGGTATATCGTCTCTTGAAATGTACAATGATCAAATTGTTAATAATATCCTGATTACCTCCAATTGCGTTATTTGACTGACAACTGACTGCAACCCGCCCTCATTTATGAAATTAGAGTTGCTAGCTTTTTAAATACTTTAAAAACTATTTCTATCATTCCCTCATTCGGCAATCTGTTCTTACAGTTTTTATGTCAATAGCTAACATTCACGATGTGTTGCAGTAGCGCATTTCTTAGTGGAATTTTTTTGAGAGCAAGTTTATTGCCGATAATTTTATCTCATAATATTTTTCATTTAATATCGGTCAAATTTTAGTGAAACCCAGGCCAATAAAAATTTTTCCCCACCCTGGTTGAGCATCATGAATGTGTTAGCTATTGACATAAAAACTGTAAGAACAGATATACATAAGATCATCATTGTTTTAGTCCACGAATTCCAATTTTTCTATTCTTAGCCTTGTACAAAGATACCATTAATGATTTTATGTAGGGTATAAAAGGCTCCATACAATACAAAAAGGATACATATCGTTTCAAACCGTGTCTAAATTAGTACCAACCGCGACTTCCAGATCCCTGGTCTGTTAGTATTAGCTCATAACCGGTTCCACAAAAAATACCTTTTTAGAAGCCGCGCAATGCTCCATCCTAATAGATAAGCATATTTTTTGCTTTGAAAAATAGATTAGTTAAATGAAAGCCAGATACAAGTTGAGATGCAAATGCACAAATTTAGTGTTAAAAAAGGAGAAAATGGGGTCTGGTCTGAGCCTATGAATATGCATAAAAGTATATATCCCTTTTATGTCTTTTAGTGTCTAAACTGGGTGTATGGCAGTCAGTTTGAGTTTTCCATGGATAATTTGCCATTTTGAAAAAGAGTACATTGCTAATATATTTTTTTAGAGAATCATGGTAAGTGTCATCGGATTCTGATAATCTGCTGAAGTTTCCTAAAAACTGTAAAATTGCAATCACCAAATGTACTCTTAAATGATTTTTTGTATCATTGGTGTTACGGCAAGTTTTATGGCAAAGCTCTATTTTAAAACATATTTTTTGAAAGCGAGCGTAAAGGTTTTATGAACACTAAACTTGACACAGCCGGAACAGATTAGGTCTGAATTTTGAAACTGAATCGAAGTCTTCAACATAAATATAAATTTTAAATGTTCAGGAAGTAAAGCCCCTCTTCCCCCCATTAACTAAGGCTCCATTCTTAGGGTTACAGTATTACAGTAACTATGCTATAATCGGATTCTATTTCTTTGGGGCGATAGGGTGATAGGAGGATATATTTTGATGACGGTTCCATTAGATTAAAACCGATTTGAAGTGATTTTTAAACGACGTTTTTCATGCGAGGTAAATTTTTTCTGTCATCAGCCTTAAGTTCACTTTCACCGGAAAACAAGTGTCATCAAACTCTCTTTTTATAGTCTCTATATTCAAATTTAATATGAAATTTGGATTGGATAATGTTAGTGTATTCAAGTTATTGCATTTCAAGTTAGTGCCGCGTCCCGTTTGTGAAAATTGAACCAACGGCGATATGTTAATAGGCGCCGCCAGGATTCTAAGAATCGAACCAAAACCAGACGAAGAAGGGGTAATCACTTTTAACGAAGACGAGACTGCTCGTGTCCAGTGTCTTTTCTCAGACGGGTACCCGCCAAGTAAAGCCCAGTGGCTTCTCAAAGGGGACCCTGTTCCCACTGTGACCCGGTCGACGTCCAAGGGATCGGGTGATAATGCGGGGGAGGTCATTCACGTGTTGACCCTTATTCTTCAGAAGTTGAGACCTGCAGATTCTGGAAGGTACATTTGTGAGGTGACTAACAGTGAGAACCCTGCTTCTGTTAGACAGATTGACATTGCTGTCAAGAGTAAGTTGTTAAATGGCATCCAAAATTGATCTTTTGGTTTAGTTCAGTTTCTGCCCTAGTGATGAGTGAATTCAAAACTTGCAAGATTTTGAATTCTTCAGTCACTAGCGTGGTCAAAATTGCAACATTATCAGGACAGGCGTGACATTAGCAGTTAATCGTTTTTGATCAAGAAATGATTCCCTTTCTGGCCTTCTCATCCCAAATTTCTTACCCGGGTCGAGAAAAAATGGGAAAAATATCTAAGATTAGCGGTGAAAAGTTAGTTTTTTCACGCAAGTTTTCTACTTAAGTTTGCGGTGAACAGCGGTGAATGCGGGGAAATTATGTAGAATAAGCGGTGATCTTACAAAAATTCACCACAATTCACTGCTAAAATATGTAGTTTCACCGCCCTTACAAGGGTTCGAACCTCTCACCTCCTGCATGTCATCCACTTCTTCTTCCACTCCGCTATCTCCCACTAACTTCTTGTATTTTTGTTGTGAATATAAATCAAATTCACTCTACTTTCTGTAAAACATGCGCGGTGAATTTTTGTAAGATTTGCTATTTTTACCGGTGAAATTACATATTTTAGCGGTGAAATGTGGTGATTTTTTGTAAATTCACCACTTCCTCTAGTGATGAAATTACATAAATTAACCGCTTAGAAAAAGTGTCAAAAAGATGTAAGATTAAGGGGTAGTTTCAATGGGAGGGTAAATATAACAATTCCTCCTTTGCTCCCCATTAATTTCACCGCATTCTTTGCTGATATCACACAGTTTTAACAATTTTTTCTGAGCGGTGAATTTATGTAAGTTCAACGCTACCAGGCGATAAAGGTTTTTCACCGCATTCACCGCCTGATTTATGTAATTTCACCGCATTCATCGCTTATCTTACAAAATTTCCGGATTCACCGCTTATCTTACATAATTTTGCGTTGAATGGCGGTGACACCTCGACCCGGGTAGAATCAAATTTTAATAGCTGCTCGTGGAAATAGAATAGATAGCAGTGTAAGAGCAGAATAAGCATGACGGAGAAAATTTGATCGGAAAGTGAGATCCTGTATCAGTATTAAATCAACAGCATTTGTGATGCTTTCTGACAAATTAGGTCGCATATGAATAAAAGAAAGCTCTGTACGTGATCTGTGCAATTGACAAATGTAGATACAACATTCGCTTCGTACTTTTCAGCACTTCCCAGAGTAGTGTTGAACATCTTACCTCTCTCAGTGGCAGTGCAAGGCGAGAACCGGACCGTGACCTGCGTAGACTCTGCCCGAAGCTACCCTCCCCCTGAGATTTACCTATCTCACGCCGGGCAACTGGGCACAGTTATGAAGAGCCGGAACCATTCATTGATTTACAGTTTGAGCAATATTCAGCCCAGTTATGGTGGTGTGTGGACTTGTGGGGCTAAGAATGATGTCGGCAGCTCGCATGAAGTCAATTCGACTGTACTTGTGCATTGTAAGTATATTGTCGAAGTGCTGAATCGATACTCGGAACTGTTCACCTCGGAAATTTACCGATTATAACGGATATTTTGAGAACTTTGTGAGAAAGATAAATATTTCAACAAAAATTGTCAACAATACCCAAACATAATCGACTGCTAAAAGTTCAACAGACTTATTCCCACCGATCTGTTAAAAGAGTGTGTACGACTTCGGCCTGTTCTCAGATGCCCTTTTTCTTATCACTCACATTTCAGACTGTTCTTTTTATGAGCAGCATTGATCTTTTTTGGAGACTATGGCCACCTTTTTTTTGCATCTGAAACTCTTACGAGGTACCGTCATAGCAGCCAACATTGGTCAGGTTATGGTCAACTCAAAGCTGATCCTAAAGTTAAGTAAGATCCAAAGTTAAGCTGATCCAAAGTTAAGTAAGAGCTGGTCCTCACACAGACAGCTTCACGGAGGCAGGGGATAAAATCCACACTTCGGAAAAAGTAAAATAAAGTTTTTAGCCTTTTTTAAAAAAAAATAGCTAATGTTTTGCAAAGAAATTAAAGCGGTCTCAGTGCAAGTTTCAAATATATTCCACAGTTTTAGTAATCAGCGCATTCAATTATTTTTTTTATAATTATCACACAATTTTCAGACTTATTCGAATTGTGAGCGCATTGCTTACATTATTTCCAATCTTTGAAAAGTAACCAAACTACAACTACCCGCTTCCAACACGTTCTTCTTACATGAATATTGCACGCTTCTTTCAAAAAGTCAACATTCTTTAACAACAATTCCTGCAAACATTCCAAATAAAGGCACTTCTTGCATAATATCGGTTCAGTTTTCCAAATTATCCAAATTCAACAAAATGCGTAAACATTTTCCACACCAAAATAAATCATCAAAACTTATTGCTTTCAGTAGGTTTAGTGCATGAAATCAGCAATTTTGTCTTAAAATTTTAAGTTAATTTTAAAAAATCAGCACGTTCAAAATTTTTTTTACATAATTCTTGTATTACTTTCGACGAAACAAATCTTTCAACACACTGGTGAGTTGCATAGCTTCCTGGCTTCATTAACTATATAATTTATTTAGTTTTAATCAGGTAGGAAAATGTAACTTACCTCAAATAGCCAATTATTTTAAGCCAGTGTACTATCTGTGCTGAGGAATCATAACAAATAGTCCAATATGCCTCTGAGTACCAACACAGCCCCAAAATTGTAACTAAACAGCGGCAGGCAGCGCACTGGACAAAAAGGCTGTAGAGGTAGAGACCGAGGTTCAGGACTGAGCTGTGCTCCTGAATGCAATGAGAAAAATGTGCTCTAGGCATCAAAATTGTGTAACGAACGTGTCGCAACTAAGTAATATAAGGGTTGAAAGTGTAAAAACTGTAATAACCGCTGAGAAAAAGTATAAGATAAGTTCTGAAAGTGGTGAAATTGTGAAAATTTTGTTAGATAAAAGCAGAAATTTTGTAAAATTTCCATATGAAACTGATAAAATTCTATAAGACATTTCTCGGTTTAAAGTTTCTTTGATTTCATACAAGGAATCACATATGATTTCATACTGTCGATACTCGACTTTTTTAGTACGATGCTCCCATGAAAAAGAAATGATATATGAACCCTGAATGAAATCCAAACTTTCATGTATGACCACTGCATGACGTCAAAGAATTCCTACGTGATCCTTTCATGAAACGTAAGATTTCAGGCTGGAAAAAAATGTAGGATCGTTGTACTAAACCAAAGAAATCATATACGATTCTATAATGAAATCAAAGAAATCTTATTGATCCTTGTACGAAATCAAAGAAGCTGTATATGATCGGCGTACGGAACCTCAATGAAAGCGCGATGTGGATTAGGCCGCAACGATGGAATCAGGAGAAAAAATTTTTCATATAAAAAAATATATGAACCTAATATGAAATAAAAAAAGTCATATATAATCCTAGTATGAAATTAAAGAAATCGCTTATGGTCCGTATAGGAAACTTAATTGAAGCTGTGAGGTTTCCGAATAACTCCTAAGAAGTCCTATAAAAGCAACATGGCATCTGCTAGCGCGTAAACGAGAAAACAAATCACAATAGGTTCCTCATATCGAAACAAATTTTATCAAAACCACCTGTATGAGTACTTAGGAATAATGAAAAGCATATGTGACCTAGTATGAATGCAAAGAAAAAAATATTTTTTCCACACATATTTTGCATCTTGGATTGGTTTTTTTCCGTATCAGTACTTTAGTGCATAACAAATGAAGCCCGTCGAGACAATTTTTTGATTTTTGTATGATCCTTGTATGACTACCAAAAAATCGTACAAATCATATATGACCTAGTACGAATTCATAGAAAGTTGTATGATGCGTGACCCGGGATGCTACCAGCCACTTGAAAAAATTTTTCTCTAAAAATTCGTTTCTAACGCTTTTCTAACACAGTTTTGCCTGAAAATAAGCGCAACCTGTGAATGTTTAGTTTGATTTATTTCAAATTCTCTGAATTTTCAGAACTATTTGAACTGATTGATTGCAGCCCAACTTGATATTCTAAAAATTGCAACCTCTAATGAGCCGACCAATATCAAGCTATTCGAAAATTTAGCGAATTAATGTTTTTTATTACCGAGCTGTTGTTCTAAACAACATTTTTTTGTCCAGTTAAACCAGTACTGCAGTTGGTGGTGAACAAGACAACTTTGAGGGAGGGAGAAACATTCGTGGCCAAGTGTGTCGCCTTTGCGAACCCAGCACCCAAACTCAAATGGGTCCACATGAACTCAGGGGTCGTCCTCACTGAGCTCAAATCCAGAGACTACGAGCGAAACAGGAGAAAGTAAGAGAAAAGTTAATTTTGTTTATGTACTACGTTGGATTGAAGTTGTCACATGTATTGGTAATGTGTTAAAATACATTACTTGGCAACTTACCCTAAATCTCACAAATTATGGCAATAATCAGAGTTTAAATTTACCGATCAAATTGCGTTACGAACCAAATTTTAAGGAATGCAGATTTATATGTCGCTAATTCACAGATATCTCATGTGATGAACTCTTGAAGTTATGTCACTCCAATTTCTCATATATTGATACAAGATGCTTTGCTAAACAGACTTTCCTCGGAGGGCAGTGGTCGGAATGTTTCGCTGGACCTTGTGGTGAGACGGATAACCCCCCAGAGGAGTGGCACTCTGGCATGTATAGGGGAGAACGAGATGTACAATGGGCAGAGACTGGTGGCCAGAAAGATGCTCAACCTCACTGTAGAAAGTCAGAATTGTCTTTTTTAGATTATGAATTTAATTTTCAAAGAAATGACACGCAATCCAACAGCTCCAATAATCATTATGCTAATTCGCATCCCATTTGAGATCCTATTTCAAATTAATCATGATCAGACCAAATCATAAACAAATTATCTGACCCGCGAAGAATTTTTGAACATATTTATTAAAAACCGCAAAGCGATATCTGGGGCTCTTATTAGTCTTCTCTTGGTTTTTGCAATTCAAAGAACTTGAGTTGTATTGGGGCGCTGACTTTTTACGACTCGAAGAGGAGTAGTGGTTATCTATTTTTTAAAAAATAATCGGTGACTATATTAGAGGATGTGTTCTAGAGAAAGTGAAATGACACGTGAAAAAAAGTGTTTAGGCCAATTTTCTGAACAAAAGTCAAAAGCAGGGAGAGAATTTACAGTGGTTTTCGTTCATGCATTATTTTTTGTGAGAGAGCGAGAAAAGTAGGTGTAAAAAATTTTCCCAAACAAGCAAATTTTTTTTGATCTCGCGCAGCTTTTTCGCAGAAGTTTTCTTTTGTTTTAGTTTAACTTTATGCAATAACGGTGTTTGTCTCAATCAAATAAACTAGTATTAGTTCATTTGAAAGCCTTTTTTCATGTAACAGAATATTAGTCTTTTAGGAGCAATTCTGAGCTTTTTTCGGCATTTTACCCTGTTGGGTACTTTTTTAGTATTTTTTGTTATCTTCTTCCAAAATTTAGCATCTGGAGTGTTTTTTGGTTAATTTTATTTATTTGAGTGATTAAGTTGAACTTTTTTTGTCACGGATTTTATTTTGGAGTTGATTGTTTAAAAAAGGGGTAATGCCTATTTTTGTTTGTTTTAATTTTTTTTGGTTTTTCTTCTGTTGGGAACTGTCAATTGAACGCCCTTTCTTCAATTGTGCGATTGGCAATAGCTTTTCTTGTTCACTGTTTATTCTAGAACTGTCATTTATATAGGTTTTACTAGTAAGTCCTGACATTTCAGGGTTCTATACACGGTATTTTTTACTGAAAAAATTTATAAAACATTTGTTTTTTATTTCCGAAAATTTATGTCTGAAAATGTTGTTTAGCATTTCTTTATCTTGAGCTGCGTTCTGCACTGATCGAGCAGAAAAAAATATTAAAAAGTCCCCCGAACAACAATAGAGAGGTAGCATTTACACTATTTGTGGAGTCAAACCTCTAAACGGATTTATGTAAATTTTTTAATATTTTTTCTTTCCTCGGTTTTAACTGTGTGCAGAATTTTTTTGCTAGCTTTGGTTATATAGTAAGATTTGAGATGTCATTCAAAAAAGGTGAAAACGAAGTCATAACGGCCATAAAAAAAGTGAAATCAAGTCAAACTAGAATGGAATTGGGAATTGCGTCAAAATCACAAAACCAAAAACTCAAGTTTCTCAGAGACGTATTAGTTGCGAAGAACGATCAAGAAAAAGAACGATGCATTTAGAACTACGGTTGGCCACATACTACAGTTGGAATCCCCCTTTCAGGTTTCTATTCTTTTTTCCTTCATCAGCCCGACACAAGATGCTTTTCTACAGATCAGACAAGCCCCAAATATAGGGTAAGCCTCCTGTTTAGCAAATTGGGTGCGACATTCAGCTGAATTGGCTTTCTTTCTTAGCTTAGCCAACTGCCCACTTAAAAAATTCGAGGCTTTGCTGAGCAACAAACACAAAAAACAGAAACAGAATAAAACCGACTACGGTTCAACTCTCAGTCTCGGTTTTCAGTTTTTAAGTCAACAAATTTTGAGGTCTCCTTTTGTTTTCGCTGTCCTCTGCTGCAAAACACTTAATGCTATTATGTTCCTCAGAAATGCTTCGAGAATATTGCCATCTGCTCGTCTAGTAACAGTTCGGAGCCACATATATCTCACATTATCACTGACCTTATGTTGTCTTCGTCTGTTCAGCCAGCCGGTCGCTTAGCAAAACTGGGGATGAACTGACTAATAAGCACAACAAAACATAAGCAACATAAGCAGGTCAGACTTTGTACAGATTTCTGCTTGTTCATGTTCTGACTTGTGTGCGTTTTTCGATGATTCCAGATTATGCAGTTTCAAACTCACGGCGCCCCACTAGTGCGTTAATCTTTGATCTGGACATACCTGCTTCCTTCTGGGTTCTCATCCTGAGAGACAATGACTCGCTCAGCATTTTCGTGCTATTTTCGAACGCTTTCATGTGCTATTTCAAAAGATACCGATCCATGTCAAAACAGGATGTAATTTCGATATTGACATTACATAATGTTCTTTAGATATTACATAATGTTCTTGGTCGCTGTCAAGCACCAACCCGGGTTTTTACTTCAGGTCCCCCAAAGAACATGAATATGCACCCTGCTAGTGGGTTCTACCGAGCACAAGAGGGTGACTCTCTCACTTTAACTTGCGCATTTGACGAAGGACTTCCTTCATCCCGAAATGAATGGAGTTTCATTCCTAGCTTGCCCCAGACCTCGAACCCAAAGTCGAAGGTGCCTGACGTCATTCTAATGGCATCGACTAGTTCACACTTGAACGAAGGTGGCATGGCTGTGATTAGACTGGAGATCAAAGACATTACAAAACACCATTCAGGCTACTACACATGCAGTGCTTGGAATGAAAAGTTTCCACAGAAAATTAACCAGAGTCTTCAGGTTAATGTTGAATGTAAGTAGTGTATATATTTTTTATTCAGCTCGGATTTCAGTCACATTTATTTTGCGTTGAAGTTTATCTGTAGAAATTCATTATCACTTACTACACCCAATGGTTTACGATTAGAACATGATAGCAAAGTTTTGACTTAAAAACAAACTTTTAAATCGAAACAAATAGAATTTAAAAAATTAGTTCAAAATGAATAAAGTCTGGTTACACGATAAAAATGAACTAAGGGAAATGATGGAAATGATGAGAAGAGTTTAGTTCTTTCATGTGGTATATGTTGTTTTAAACATATATCAGAAGTCAACTAGTGTCATGGTTTATAAAATTAAACACTGTGACTAATGGGCATCTAAGATGAAAAACAGCTTCACATTAGCAACACGTTCACTCAAAAATGAATTGGGTTCTCTAAAATTCTGCTAGCAAATTTGTAAAGTAGTTGTTTGTTTGATTTTAAAAATTTATGTTTTTTTATTGAACAAAAAAATTAGAAATTGTTTTCTTTTGTATTCTATGTAGTGATTTTTCTAGCTGTCAACTGTTTTGTGATTTTTACCAAAAACAAATGATTGCGTATTAATTTATATAGTCTGCAAACTAAATTTTCTCGAGAGAGAAATACGCTGCTTCATTGTCAGGTATCAGGCAAACACTTACCTGAAACACTCGTATCAATATTAATAATAAATATAAATAGTTGATCACTAAAACTGTAATGAGCAAACGCAAGCAAAAAAACACAAAAAAATGAGGGGTCCTTAAGCTTTTGAGATACGTATCAGCAATGCTCATTTGAAACAAAAATAGTTTTGAACTAACGGTTTGCAACATGAGTTGAAACTTTTAAAAAAACATATACATAACGAGCGTCTACCGGTGCCGAAAAACTTTTTCCAAAAAACGTCGCAGGCGCTTGATTGTGCTGCCTTCCGTTCAATGCGGAAGGCGCTTAAATTCTGCGAAAACGGTTTCCACAAAGCAATTATGAGCCTTAAATTCCACAGTAGTATCAATAAAATACGAAAAGTAGTTACGTTCGGCTGCACGTATATTTCGTAAAATTTAATCCGTTTTGAAAGAAAGCCATTATAAGACAATTAAATAAGGGTTCAAAAAATAATTGCAAGTTTTTTTTGCCAAAACGTGAAAATTATACTAGATTTAACATTATAGGACACATTTTTATACCGACAAGTGAAGTGTTTTTTCAAAGCAATTTTCTTTTTCAATTTCCAGATTAAAAGTCAAAAACACTGACTGGATTTTCCCATTAAGCAATGCCTTTTGTCCTCAAAATAAAAAAGTATGCTTCACACGCACAATGTATTAACATACGAAATGAATCTGCCTAAAAAGCGAATAAATATACTCGCAAAATTTGGTACCGGTAGACGCTCCTAATGTATGTTCCAGGACCCCGCAATTCCAGCACCCCTTAGTTCCCCTTTTTGTCTTCGTTTTATTTGTGTTTGCTTACTACGGTTTTAGTAATGTAAGTAGTTGATGGTTATACTTGAAGTTGAAATATATCAACTTCAACTTGTACTTGAAATATTTGAAGTTTTTCAGACCGAGCGCCTTCTAATCTATTCAACTGCTTTGTTTGGACAAGAGACCTATAATGTAATGCAAGGAGCAAGAGCCTGCTTTATTCAGTGTACCCATCTCAAAACCCTACGCACCATTTTTTCTTAAAATACGCAACCTTTTCTTTAAATAATTTAGAAATTTGGAGATAGTGTTGATTGGATTGCTTGGTGCTTGTTGAAAAACCCAAATTGTTGAGTTTCCTTGTCCTCAGTATTTAATTTATGGCTGCATTCTTAGAGTCTCAATCATACGCCCACATAATTTTTTTCATAATGATTATTCTTTTGAATAATTAAAAAATTGGAATTTTTTATACTAGTCGCATTTTTCTCTGCTTATAATAAATTTTTGTTACTAATCAAATTTGAGCTATTTTTTTGTTGAAATAATTGAATTTTTGACCACAAAAATTTCGCAAATATTTGAAACTTGAGTACGGTATAAGATTTTATGTATTTTCCCATCACATACCTTCTTGTAATTTCATATTGAGACGGAGTAAAAATTGTTATCATTGTCTTTGAAAAGTAGAAATTTTATTGATAACAGTTTTACTAAATGGAAATACAAACTATTACAAATCCATCTTTGTTAATTCAATGCCTTTTGAACAGTTTTCTTTGAAAAAAAAACGTTTAACCGATTACTATCACATTCTTGCCACATTTAAACTTTCAAGTAAAAGATTAATGGAATTATCGATCAATTGATTAAGAAGATTAAAAGAAGTACAAAGAAAATATTGAAATGTGAAATAAATACGCTTTTCTAATTCGCCTGAATAAGATTTTTGTCCGAAAACGACGTGCGGTTTTTCAGTTATCATATGTATAAATCAAATCATTCTGGTTAAATATTGAAGAGTTATAATTTTGGTTTATATAAATATATGGCTGCCGTGATTTGAAACATTCAATCACGCTATTAGAGGAAAAATTGATTATAAATTGTGCTATGGGTATTTATGAAGACAATTTTATTAAAATAGGCTATTAAAAACGGATGGACATATGATTAGATTATGGTTGTTCTTTTAAGGGGTGGGAGGTTGAGGTTTGAAAATTTAATATCCTTGTTTACCTTGTTTATTTTCCCACCTATCCATCCCACCTCTTTTCCCAATTATCAAAGGGACTTGGCTCCTCCGCCTTGAAGACTTGCCTCCTATTTGATTTATGAGCAGTAGTTGCTACACAGAATAGTCCCTCCAACCTTCACTCGGTCTTGTTTCTGATCAATAAACAACCCATCGCGAATTCACACCTTTTTCAACATTCAATCAAAATAAAAAACAAACATGAACGTATATCAAAATAGATATATACTAAACAGTTATAGTACTAGTTTTGCTACCTCATCGCCAATACCAGTTCTACTAGTACCGTTAGTAGCAGCAAAGATAACAGCAGTATAGCGCATAATAATAAATGTTTGCATTTGTGGTCTGTTTGAAAGATAGGGAACCTTTTCACACTCTAACAGTTACCTTGTAAAATAAAAATGTCTCCGATTCAAAACAGTACAACTTCCATTCAAAATACCCACCTACCATATCAATTATTACTTATTATAACTTATTACTTCTGTTTCATATCACTTATAACCAAAACCACGGCCGCGTCTCAAACTGAAATTTATCTTCCAGACCTCCCGGCTCAACCCGACGTCCACTTGATTTCGAAACAGCCCCTGGATTTCCCAATGGGGGTGCTGAAAGCGACGTGTACCTGTAACTATAGCAACCCCGTAGCCCATATAAAATGGTATATTGATAAGACCCTGATCAACGTGGATGGAAAGACGTCAATTGAGGTCGTCGAGAAGGGGCAAAAGATCATTTCGACGTTGACGACGCCTTCTCTGAGAAGTATGGATGGACGAAAGTTATCTTGTAAAGCGCACAATGCACGTTTCCCAAATTCATTCGTGATATCCCACGAGATCTACTTGGAAGTTCTATGTAAGTTATTTTTGTTTATTCCGATGTCAGAAATGTAATATTCAACAGAACAGTAGATTATAAATCTCTGTTTGATTTGATTATTAATTTGGTTATCACACAACTATAGGCCACTTGATAGTAACAAAATCAATTTGTTAAGTAAATTAAAGGTCAAAACTGCCCTCAATAATTGACATTTTTATCTGTTTATATTGGTACGTATTGATTTTATTGGCTAGTATCATTTTTTATCGGACAATGAAAACTATTAATAAATGCACGAAAGTGTAGCATGTCTTTAATCATGGTAATGAAAACGCAAGATTTATTCACGAGCGGGAGAACGAAGCAGTTCCCAAAAAATTCGATTTTCAACATCAAAAAATTAGAATTGAAATGCTGTTACGTTTTTGCCAAAAAGTTTTGTTCCGGTAATTTATAATACAAGTGAAAATAAAATGATTTATTTTCTTTGAATAAAGATGTAGGATAAGACATCAGTTATTAATTACAAGTAAAAACTTTTTTCCGTAATGCCCCCCCCCCCCCCCCCCCCCCCCCCACGTCGATTTGCACACCCCACTTACACATGTAGTAAAATATTGTTTGCATCTAATAAATTCACACATATACAGTTGAGCACAGACGGCATTTACAACATAATGACGCAGCAAAGTTTTTAAATCAATGCGTATGTAAGAATTTAAAACTTTCCTATATTGTAAGAGGCATTTAGATAATGCATGATTTTATCAATTCGATATTTTTGTTGTCCAATTATAATTTTATCAAACTATTTTTCAAGCAAGTGAGAGCTAAAATCCCTTCAATTTAACTTTGATGTCGACAAAAAATACCATTATCAAAACAAGTATGCAAAAGTAACCAAAGATGTATCTCTTGCTTGGTCAAAGAAACATATTGCCTGTACAAAGCTGGATGGAGAGAGCAAAAACAAAAAAGTGCCCAACTAACAAATGTTTAATTCTAATTTAGTTAAAATAATTTTTGTAGCTTGTGGCATCCCTAAAAAAAGTTTTACGAACAAAAGTAGCCCACGGTCGAGATCTCAACAAAACAATTAAGAGTTAAGGTGAATGTATAGAATGGTTGTGAAAAGATAATTTTTGTCGCTTATGCAGTAAAAGTGGCAGGCAAATAAATTTCAGGGGTAAAACTGCAAATGTCACAGAAGTTCTAAAAATGAATAAGTCTTATAGCGGATTATAACCTATCAGCAGTTTTTAGGATTGTCTTTTAAAATGGATTTGTGTTGTCAGCGGTGAATTATCGCTGAAAACCCCTGTCTAGATCTTGACCTATGCACAAAGAATGCTCGACCAAAAAAGGCTTGCAGAAGAGATGATGTACACAAAAGTGCTATGGAGAGGAAAGAAGTTTCGCTGTGCTTTTGCTCAATCAGAATTGGGCACTGGACATTTTCTCGAGCAAAATTATCGGGCAGTAAAAATAGCGTCGTGTAAAAGTCAATTCAAAATCAAGGAAAAAACATCTTTTCATGGGTCATTTTCCTCAAACTGATAAGTTACAAAATCTGGATCGAGCTACTGCCAAATTATGGATCAGGTAAACGTTTTTCCCATGCGTCTGCATCTTTGCCTCAAAATTTTACTTTTGCTCCCTTTTGCTTATAAGTTTTGATTTTTCTCACATTTTTCAGGTTTCAGAGAACTATCATTTATCAAAAACCGGAATGTTTTTGGAGAATGGTAATTCAAAAGACTGGAATGAATAACAACTGCTTATTTGCAAAAAAGCAAAGCTATAAAAAAGACGTTTGCTTGACCAATGAGTAGACAATACCTGACCCAAAATGCTTGAAAGAAGACCACGTTTGACCAAAAATCGAAAGAACAACTTTTGCTCGACCCATGAAAATAACATGCTGGACCATTGCCATGAAAAGGCTTTTGATCAATCTAATTTAAAACGTATGTTCGACTGTGTATTTATTTTCGTTATTGACCCCCTACTAAACTGTTTGGGTTTTTTTCCTAAGTTATTCCTAAACCCCATGGACATTTTTATCGACAAATGGAGCGAATAAGATTTAAATGCAAAGGAAATCTAAGAACAATGAATAAATACTGAGTCAATGCGAGAAAAATTGCCGCTACGCAGGAATAGGGAGACTGAGTTCACTTTTGTAAAAATTGCAGTTAATGCATTAAAAGACAAATTTTTACCACTGCAATACATATGATGAATAAAAACTGTTATTCAACCAAATGATTTTGCAAAAATTTACACATTCACCGCTAAGAGATGCGTGCACTTTTTGCCTGCGTTTTTTTTTTTCAAAGTTATTCATCAAATATACTTTTCCTTTTAAAGCCTCGACTGCGGCACATCTCAACAGTATTTAAATTTTGACATCTGACAGCATTTGTTATGTTATTTATAGCCATATAAAGCACAAAAGAGCTATTAGAATGGTCATCAACTGATGTTACTGCTGATGTAAAAAACTACTGAAGTGAATTACACCGTTACGCAGCCTGGTTCGTTAAAACAAAGATTTAAAAGGACTGTATTTTTAATAAGTATCTTCTATAAAATTAATATCAACACTTCTTAGTGCCGACTGTTCTTTATGAGAGCAATGATTGTTCTAATCAATTTCCTACGCATGATATTTTCATTAAACAGGACACAAAATAACAAAAGTTCCAGCACGCAAGTCAAAAGTAAAAATTACGCAACAATTAAACGTCTCAACGTTCCATTTGATTTATAAAGTCTGTAAAATTTCCAAAATGACACGAACTATGCCACAAACAACAGAACAGCATCATTCGCGTAATGTACTTAATTATGAACATTAAAAGATTATAATGGAAATTTACTCGAATTACTGAATAAACATTGAGTACACAAATGCCTTTGACCATTGTTTCATGTTCTGAGTTTCATAGTGATATTTCTCAATAAAATGACATTGTCCTGTTAAGAAAGGGGGAACCATATAATCTAATACTCTTGTGAAATTTATAGCCTAAAACAGAATATGTTTTAAACATTATGAAAGCACAACGAGATAGATTCATATCTTTGTTAAATCGTAATCATTCCTTGTTAAAATAATATAATCAGTTATGGATATGAAAGTAAAGCCCTGGGATAACTTATTGGAGTCTTGCTTGCTTTATCATAGCAAACACATTCAACACAAAGCGTGTACATATGGCATAACATCAAATTTAGCACTATATGAGGGAAATTCTAGTATGAAAGTGTTTTATCGTAAAATAATACAACATAAAAATATAACATTGCTTCAAAATGATAGCTAATGGGATTGGTTACATTAGGGGGCATCACTGTTAGCTGTTAAGCTTACAATGGTTGCGGTATGAAACGTACAGACAAAAAAATAAGATATTTTGGTGATAACAGTTAAAAATCAGGTTTAAAAACCAGCACTTCCAAAATTTTCCAGAAAACTAGCACTTGTGGTTGGCACCATGATGTAGGACTTGCCCCAGGGCGTGTGTCAACCCCTTTTTAGGGTCCTAACTCTTTGGGACCTTGAGAGATATTTTGGGTCAAAGTTCGCGTTTTCACGGTTTTTTAGACAAATCTGCACTTTTAAGGGATTTAAACACAGCATTCGGGCATAGGTTGATTTAGCATCGTTAGAACAATAGACTAGTGTCTTCTAAGCACAAAATTTGTCATGAAGAGCATTAAAATCATTTCTAAACAAACAAAATTGCCGGTTTTCTGAACTAATTTTTGACATTTCTTGAAATAAAGCCATTTTGGTTTCAGAATTAAAGCAGTACATTAAGCAGTACATTTAGCGAAGTTCAAAAGTTTTGTCTATTGGTCAGATGTAGAGTTTAGTTTCACAGTTTAGGTATGTGATCGCAACAACTTGAATGAGTGTAAATTGATTGCAATATGGTTGTTAAAATGATTAGTAAACTGTCACAAATTTTGCAGTCTAAATTTTTAGATGATTTTAAATGTAGGAACAGCTATCTTCAGGAGGTCTGATCTTTGGATCCGCATTTTTTTTGATGAATTTGTGTGCCCACTATGTTTTGATTAGTTTTTCAATCTACTAAATATTAAGTTCAGTGCAAGACCTGAGAAATGATAAAAAGATTTTTCAGTGATGCGATTTTGAAAAAGTGGGTGAGTATTTGTGGAAAACTGGAGGAGATAGGACAAACTTACCTCAAATATCGTCAAGCGTTTGAGATCTCTTATTTGATCAAAAACAAGCAGGAATCTTTAATTGAAACATAGTATTCTAGCTGTTCTTTCGTTTGTTTTCACAACTTAAGCAGAATTTTAGAGATTCTACTGTGTTTTGATTAGGTTTTACGACCCAAAGAGGAGTTTTTGAACACACTTTAGTTGTAATTTTTTTGGAGCGTAATGAAGCAGAAAATTTTGAAAACTTTTAAATTAATTTTTGAAGCAAAGTTATTATATTCTTAATCATTTTATTACTGTTTTTTCCCTGGTTTAGACCGGATGTGAATCTTGCAAGATCTTTCAAAATTAACATCCGAACCCCACTTGGGTTGTTTCTCGCGGAAAGCATGTCAGTTTTTGCAAATGCGATCCGTTGAAGAAAACTTCTTTGCAAAAGTTTGCTGTAATGCTGACGTCAGCATTCGATACTTCAATTTTGTTTCTTACTGCTCTCAGTGTCCTATTCTGGGTAATTTCCAGAAAACTTCCATCAAAGTTTTGTCAAAGTTTTAATGGTTACCAGTTATATTTACGAAATACATAAACGCAAATCGTATAGCTGCTCGAGGTGTGCAACAGAATTTCTATAGCGTGACTTATAAAAGCATCACGAAACTGATTGACAGACCATTCCAAGAAATCATGATGTTTTTGTTTCTGTCAATGTTTGCATGAACTTCTAGCATTGCAACTTCTGGCACAGCAGATCTTCGCGATTTTCATGACAAATTTGCATATATGTATCATTGTGGATTATTTGGATTTATTCTGTTTGAACCCCTCCCAGCTCAAACTTTTACAACCCCCCCCTCCCCCCCCAGGCGCACGTGCTATACTTTTTATAGTAACGTGCTATATGACAACACATAAATTGTAATGGGGAATAAAAAACACTGGGGGCCGAAACAGAAATAATCCAAAGATTGAATGAAAGACAACCATTGGTTTTATAGATTATAAATTGTTCAAAGATCCTCTCCCTATTTGTTCCTTCATGACTGGTTGTAATGAGTGGCTCTTATTAGGATACCACAATCAGTGCCAAAACACTTTGGCCTTTTCACGCAGCATAGAAGTTGCTTTCCCGTTAAACCCCCCCCCCCCCCCACACACACACACACACACACACGAAAAAATAGTTCTCTTTATGGTAGAATACGTTAACTTGGATGGGGAAAGGGTCTTGTGTAGCTCCCCTCTAAAAGGGGTTATACAAAAACCGGAAACGATCTTGTCAAACCACTATTTTTGAACCGCTCCCTCAATTAGACTTTCGATGCTGATTATATGATCGTTGTCTTTGAAAAGGGAAATCACAAAGCAAAAAGCACTTCAAAAGTTGCTGAAGCTGCGCTATTAACCGGGGGCGTAGCCCCGTGGTGTAGGCACTGGAAATGCAGAAGTACAATGCTGAATAACCAGAAGGTTGGTGGTTCGAACCCGAGTTAAGATCAGAAGTCTTCACATGTAGACAGAAACAATGAAGATAAGTGGGATGCCAATGTGTGTGCAGAGCGCCAGAAATATGAGAGCAAATCACAGAATTCCTTTTTGCACTGTAACAACAGTCATTCTATTTTCTCCGATAGCCAGTAGCACCATTAGCATTGACGATTTGCGAAGACTCGAAAATTTAATTGATAAGTTTTTTTTTAAAAAAAGATTTTGAGCCTTTGAGCGCTTTCGGGATATCTTCTGTTTTGCCCTAGCTTAATGAGCATAAATCTTTTATGACCCCCAGGGACACTTGCTGTTTTCTTACATAGTAAGGTGCTATATAACATATAATTTGTAACTGGGGGGTCAAAAAACACTTGGGGGGGGGGGGCAAAACAGAAAACAGAATAGATCGGATTATTTTTGTGTTTAGTTCCACCTGAGATCAAATACACGAAGAATGCGTACCCGATGACACACGAGTCAGCTACGATAGAGTGTCTAGCTCATGGCAACCCAACACCCACCATACAGTGGTTCTACGGAGACGAGACAAAACCACTCAACAACACCCAAAACATCAAAGTTCACAGTTAGTCGACCTGCCGAGAAAAAAGTTTTAAGCTATTTTGACCATATGGTAGTTTTTGCTTTCAAGTGAGTTTCTAATATATGGTCCTTACAGTATCATGGAACTGGAACGAAGGCCGGGGTTCGGGACTTGAGTCCAGTATAATTAGACCCTCTTGGGTCGCCGACAGGGGTCAGGTGCGACTATACAACATATACAGGATAAATTTTCCCAGTGGTTTTAATTATTTCTAAAGTTAAAGTGGGTTGTATGAACCTGCGTATGTTTTGTCCTGCAAAGCTAATGATTAGATCGCTGTCTGAAGTTGGTCAGCCCCACTTTATTCAAAACGAATTTAATGCAAGCTACTAACCGCTACGATCTGTTGCAAATGGCTCCCAGTTTCTCTTTACAAAAATTTCCACTAGGACAATTTCGGCCATCGAGCTATTTCTTAAGGGTTGCTTGAAATCTTAACAATGTCGTGGAACTTGTTTGTCTGTCCCGAGGTTCATTTTGACGCGTGATCTATTTTTTAAACATCTTTTGAGACCACAGCGATTTTGTTCAATGTGTTGCAATGTTGGGGATAACAGCTGTTTTGTTCATTTTGCAGGTGAGATCAACCAGAATAGGAAAAAAGTGCTCGGGAAAGTGGAAGTGACTCAGATAGACAGTGGAGTGTTGGGTACATACAGGTGTGAGGCATTTTCCTCTCTATCCCCGAAATCCAGGGTACAGGAGAAAGTCAACATTACTGAAGCAGGTACATAGTCACTAACATCTACCTACACATGTAGTTGCACCTGATTGTGAGGGATGCATCTAATAAAGAAAGGGAAAAGAAAAGAAACTTCGCCAATATTTAAAACCTCTGTCACATTACTCAAATAGATATGAAGTTTCATATTTTCCAACCTTTTGTTTAAGAGAGCAATGAATTGCAGTCGCGCAAAGCCACCAAGTTTTGACCATTTGATTTCACCGTTGACTGCTCTCTATCACCTTTACTCAGTTTTTTATATCCCAAGTTGCCCATTTCAAGGCAATTATCAATACAATTATCAAACTCAATACATTGATGACATGTCAAATCAAAGTGATGTATTTCTGTTTATTCAAAAATTTGTCTTTAGATTTAAAAAGCAATATAATATTATATATTTCCAACCTCAAAATGTTGAAAAAAAATATTTGAAATTTTTTCAAAGTTTGAAATTGTTTGAAATTGTTTAAATTTTTCAAAATGCATGAAACAAAGTGAGCTATGTATAAATCGCTTCCTCTCCTTTCCATGCTAGCATAAACTGATATAATTGATAATATCCGAAGAAGGCATTCTTTTCTTTCTGAAATCTTTTAGTTTTGCGCAGAAAAGAATTAAAACTTCGCCTATAAAAGTTGTAAATTTTGCCCTAATTAGAAATATGGTAGTTGTAAGCTGATTATGCTTGATTTTATTACGAAAGGAGAAATTACCTTGCAACATTGCTAAAGAGTTTGCAAGAAATTTATGAAAGAAGATTAATGGTTTTGCGACATCTTGCCATGATTTTTGATAAAGTTTTTGCCAATAGCTTGCGAGATAACCATTCGAAGTCTATTCAGTGTTGATCTGGAATGCCACCTCTAACTGAGTAATTTTTCTTCAGCTTTTTAAAATTTCTTTGAATTCCCGATTTTACTTACTAACAGTCATCTAATATCGAAAGAAAAAAGTTGACCAGCATTTCAACAAATAGATATTGATATTGTCAGAAAAAGTGGTTCGATGAAAAATAAAACTTTTGTCATTATAGTTGATTTCATTTGTGTGCTTTTTCTATCAAAATTGTCCTTTAGTACGTTTTCAATAGCAGAGATTTACAGTTTTAATTCCTTTTTTTAAAAAAAAATCTGCAATTCTGATATGAAAAAAAAATAAAATAAAATATTCCTGATAAAATTTATCGTTATCATTCATATTTAAGTAGGTCATTGGAAGCGCCCAACATCAATTCCTTGCAATATATTCCATCCACTAAATGAAGGCTTCAACTTAATCGTGTCTTCAATTTGATCCAATAAGCCCACATAATTGGGTTTTCAATTTAATATAGTGGTGTAATATCCAAGCCTAATTGCTACTTTTGCAGTGTGGAAGTTTTATGTTCTCTACCTTCCGTTTGTTTTTAAAACACTTGATAATCAAAAGTTTCTTTCTCTCATTTTCGTCAATTTTCCGCAACTCGGTTTAGCGCTTTCTCCCATCTGTAGATTTTTTTTCGAGGAATACTTTTGGATTAATTGTTTCGAATTTCAGTTGGATCTTTTCTGTTTCTGCCATCCCTCACGTTCATTGGAACCCCCCCCCCCATTTCGCATGTTATGGCATATTGTTTGTATTTCAAGCAATTACATATGCCATTATGCACAAACAGTATTTGCAATTTAATGATGAAGCGAACTTTTGAAATTAACACATTTATCGTAATTCAAATTTGCCTATAACGCAAGCAGACCGATAGTAATGCGTGTTTTTTCTATTTTTGCGCATATCTTTAATAAAGTTGGCTTTATGGCAGTGCTTTTTTCTGTAACCGCAACAAAAAGCCATCCAATTTTGTGTGTCGGCAATTTATTATGACTGTTATAAGTGATCTCTAAGGACAGAAAATACACATCTGGGGGTCCAAACACACTGGTTATTTAGGACTGGGAAAGGGAGCAAAAATGTAAAATATACGTTCAGTTTTTTTTAACGATTAAAGTGTTTTTTGAGCAAAATGCGCTATATTACGTATTGTATTTATCATATTTTTGATAAGCATTTTCCTGTCGTTATTGAAACAAAGCAGATCTTTTCTGTTTTTGCCCCCTCCACGTCCATTTGCAACCCCCACCTATACATGTTATAGCATATTGTTTGCATTTCATGCACTTACATATACATTTATGCAAAACCGGCACATTCAAATTCATTATGCAGCGGTGTTTTGCAATTAGCATATCTAAATTTTTTCAACTTTTCTTACGATATAGACAGACAATGAATAATGCGTAGTTTTACCATTTTTGCGCTAATCTTTCATAAGATTGTTTTATATTACTAATTTTTTCGACAACCGGAAACAAAAATCCATTCAATCGTCTGCCGATACCGGCAACTTATTGTGACTACACTGAAAAACCTCTAAGGAAGGATTCAAAAGTATATATTTAGGGGTGAAAAGAGACTGTTTATATACGACGGGGGCAGAAACAGAAAAAATCCAACGAAGCCACAAACTTTCAACGCATAATTGAAAAATTAATGGTTTGAAATAAAAAAAAATCGTTTATTTTTAACCGATTTCTCACGTAAAAAGAATCACACAATAAGAAGTTGATTTACAAGATAAATCATGTGAAATTACACGATTTTCTCGGGGTTAACCTCAGAATTTCTCGTGTGATTCACACGATAAATCATGTAAAATTCAAACGATTTATCGCGTGTTCTCAGCCAATTTTTCGTGTGAAAACCACACGATTTTTCGTTTGAAAACACATGAAAAATTGGTTGAAAACAAACGAAAAATTGCATGACTATTACACGATTTAACGTGTGAATCACACGAAAAATCTTGGGAATTATCCCCGAGAGAATCGTGTAATTTTACAGCATTTCTAGTGTGAATCGGCCTTTCATCGTGTGATTCTTTTTACGCGAGAAATTAGGTAAAAAATACGCGATTTTTAGGCGGAATTCCAATGATTTTTCATGTACTTTTTTGGATTCAACAACCAAAAGTGATTTAAAAATCACTAGAAATGAGAGACAGTGATTCACTTTATATACAATTTAAGGCTTCAGTTGTAGAACAGGGGGCAGAAACAATTATCACTTTACCCCCTTACTTGCGATTTATTGTGTTGTCTCTACAACTATGCCTTGAAAAAGTGTGAAAAGATGACGAAATTAATAGTGGTAATTCAATATAGATCTTAGCTAAAGAATTAGCCGATGGCCTCTTTTCCCGACTGTTTGGTGAAGTTTGAGGGATTTTGCACAAACTATAAATTTTGCACAAAACGTATCTTGTAACCATATTGTCCGGCAATGAGAAACTTGGGGTTTTTTCGGCTTTCAACCCATGTTTTCATAATACATGAAAAATCGTATGAAAAATTTACACACAAGTTAATCTTTTTCGCTTGAAAACACACGATTTGCGACTATCACACGAAAAATCGTGTGATTCAATGCTCACACGAGCGCATTTTTTAAATAATTTCGGAAAATTTGTCGACCCGGGTTACAACGGCTTTTTAAAAGCAACAGTCCGATGAACAATATTTACAGATATACGTGACCAAAAATTGTCCAGTAACTGAACTATCCAGAACTCAATGGATCTTTTCTGTTTATGTCTCCCCCGCTAAGTGTTTGCATATTATTTGCGCACCCAGACGTTCGTGGCATAATTTGCATAATGATTTATTAATTAATGTCACGTGACTTGTGACGTATAACGTACTATGGGTACAACGGAAAAGATCGAGACTCAACTATCCAATAACAGCGCGTATGGTCATATTAACGAATATAAAAGTCATGGACTTATGTAATTTAAAGCTCCTTAGAGCTTGAACTGTTTCGTGCCGTGAAATAGAATTCATTCGAAGTGAATTAAAGACTTGAGTATGGTTTTCTATCTGCTCTCTTAATCTGACGGTATTGTTCTGCTTTCACTTTTGAAGATCAAACATAAAGGAGGCTAACATAAAGACACCTAAAAGCTCAATTGGTAAAATATATCAAAGCTCTAATTCTTCACATCTCAAACGTGATTTAGTTGTTTTTCAAATCAACTATTACAGCTCAAATCAGTGTTCACGCTTTGTGACACAGTTTTCAACCTCTTACGCAATGCAACACCGGTCAATCTGCGACAAAACATTAAAGACTCATTACTCATAATATCAATTTTGTCTCCAATTCAAATTCAGCTCAATTGAACGGCAGACTTCAAAAGAATTTAAAATGTCAACAACCCCCATGAAATAACTGTAACCAATATCATTCGGATAAAAGGTAGACAAAAACAACAAACAAATTTATCAATCTTTTGAATTTTTTTGCGCAATACAATGACGCATTTCAAACAAAATGGTCAAGTAAGGCGAAACAAAGCTATCCCTTCAGAAGCTATCCCTTTATCCAAAAAGGTCGTGCATCTACAAATATCTGCAAGCATTAATCAAATTAAGAAATGAAAGATTATTTACCCATCAAAATTTCAAATGCCACAAAAACTTAAATAATTCAGTTAAAGATAATTGGGTCTAACGTCAAAAAACGTTATGATAAGCTATGATAAATATCATGATAAATATCAGATGCAAAAGTCTGTCAGGTTTGCAGTGTCAAATCGTTAGATGGTTTCCTAAATTGTGTAAAGATGGCTTTTTAATGTGAAAGAAGTTCAAATATATTCATAAGATGACACAATAAACCAGCCGACAATTTCAGTTAACCTGTCTAGGATTGGGATGTTTGGGTTTGCCTGTCGTTTGAGATTTTGCATAGATGGCTCAAAAAGCTGAGATAATTTCAATTTTTTCCTGAACCAAATGGGCTTCCACATGTTTTAGTGTTTCGTAGCTTCTGCAGAAAAAACTTTCTTTTCATCATAAAAAAAAACGTCTAAGCAGAAAAAATAATTATATGAAAGAAAAGATTGTGGTTTTACAACGAATATTGGTAAGATCTGTGATATATGTCATAAAATCATGTAACTGAAACTTGAATTCTTCAACGTATTTCTCAATATCTATACATAAAGGGAGTATATCAACTTCAATGAAAACAATTGGGGGAACATGCAACAAAGTCAGCACTGAAGCTGAAAACAAAAAAATTCAAAAAAATTCGAAACCAAATGGTGTCGAAGCCAATTCAGTGATTAGCTAAAACATTCAAGTACTTAAAGATATCCACTTATGCCTAATTGGAGAGCAGTTATCACCTATCGTTAACGAAACTAGCCGACAGAACAACAAAAAATAACAAAACGGTGAGATTCCAAAAAACTCCACTAATTGTCGAAAAAAAGTTATTACAAACATCGTTAAAACCTAAAGTTTTGATTTTAAAACACTAGAAAAACTTTAATCTGCCTCATGAAAAAATCACAAGGAACTATAATTAACGATATTAAACGACAGAGCAACAAAGCAACAAAGAACGAAAATAAGAAAATAAACTATTATTTTCTGAAAGCAAATAGTGTCAAAGTAGAGATTAATTTGTCGCTCTGATGTGGACAAAAACCTCTAATATTCTAAAAGTAGTTTTCATTCGAGGGCCAGGTAGAGCTGCTGTCCGCATTGAGACTAAGTGATGGAACAAAAGAAGAACAACTGAAAATCAAAAAACTCTAAAAAATCGCTTATACTTTTTCGAAGAGACATTGTCAGTGTCACGAAAAACATTATTTTATAATTAAATAAGTAAAGTCATTTGCAATTTCCTTGAGACCTAGCAATGACGAGACGAAAATTAAAAAAAAGAAAAAAAGAAAGGACGATAAAAAAATCCAAAAGTCATTTACTTTACGAAGAGAAATAGCGTCAATGTTTTTGGGTTAGACGTTGCAGCTGTAACATACTTATTACCCCAAAAATATTCCGAAACAGAAATTGGAAATGGCGAAGTAAAACTGTGGCACGCGACAAAAAAATTTGCTCTTAAAAACCGTAAGCACCATTCTCTCAATTCACTTTAAAAAACACTGAAAATGTCACGCCCTATATCTTCTCAGTTTTTGTTGCGCTTACTACTCCAGCGTGACCAAAATCACAACTCCAATTTGACTTCTCACTGACAAGAACAGGTAAAAAAGTGTGAATTTATTCTGAAAAAGACAGCACATCAATTTAATTCAATTTCTTTAAATTGTAAAAAGTTGAGCGCCTAAATACTAGCCGTTGAGAAGCAGACGTTGGCTTTTAAAAAGTATTAAATTGCTATTGGCGCCGTTCTGAGGTGCTTATATACAGCAAATTATACAGTACATTTTGTTTAAGGAAAAGCTGAAAACAGCTTTTGCAAACAAAAACAATAGTCACGCAGTGCTTGGAGTGAAACATATAGAGAAATTTTTTTTTAGTTCAGAAAAACGGTTTACAGAAGGCATGAAGATTCTGATTCACTTCCCACTTTTACTAAGGCGCTCAAAATCTTGCATGTGGTGTCAAGATTATTTTTTTTCTTCACTTGATTGACACATCAAGACCCCCCGTTTAATGATACAAATTACTGCTGCTTCTGTAAGATATCAATCAAATCCCGATCGCAACACAGGTTGAAGTGCTTGACCAACGTAAGCTCTAATCAGAGCGACCTGGGTCGCGCAAGGGAAGTATCAGACCATGAAGACCCAAAGGGTCTGTGACGCGACTCCACTTGGTTCAACTCCACTCATTAGAGCTCACTGGGGTTGTATGAAAATAGCCCCATATAGGGCCTGTACGGTCTGATCATAAGAAAAAAGTCTAAAGGACCAAGACAAAACAGTCAGTCCCCTGTGTTGCGATCAGGATTTGATATCTGATTAATATCTTACAGAAGCAGTACTAAAGTATATCACTAAACGGGAGTCTTGAAGTGTCAATCAAGTGAAGAAAAAAATGATCCATTTGCGTGGGATGCCAGATCTACTTGGGTCACGCACTGAGGGTACCCAGACTAAAAATTGAAGCATAGTGACTTTTGGTATAATGTCTTCTTATTTGAATTGAAGTTACTCGCCTTGTATTTTGTTTTTTAATTGCATGACTATTACACGATTTAACGTGTGAATCACACGAAAAATCTTGGGAATTATCCCCGAGAGAATCGTGTAATTTTACAGCATTTCTAGTGTGAATCGGCCTTTCATCGTGTGATTCTTTTTACGCGAGAAATTAGGTAAAAAATACGCGATTTTTAGGCGGAATTCCAATGATTTTTCATGTACTTTTTTGGATTCAACAACCAAAAGTGATTTAAAAATCACTAGAAATGAGAGACAGTGATTCACTTTATATACAATTTAAGGCTTCAGTTGTAGAACAGGGAGCAGAAACAATTATCACTTTACCCCCTTACTTGCGATTTATTGTGTTGTCTCTACAACTATGCCTTGAAAAAGTGTGAAAAGATGACGAAATTAATAGTGGCAATTCAATATAGATCTTAGCTAAAGAATTAGCCGATGGCCTCTTTTCCCGACTGTTTGGTGAAGTTTGAGGGATTTTGCACAAACTATAAATTTTGCACAAAACGTATCTTGTAACCATATTGTCCGGCAATGAGAAACTTGGGGTTTTTTCGGCTTTCAACCCATGTTTTCATAATACATGAAAAATCGTATGAAAAATTTACACACAAGTTAATCTTTTTCGCTTGAAAACACACGATTTGCGACTATCACACGAAAAATCGTGTGATTCAATGCTCACACGAGCGCATTTTTTAAATGATTTCGGAAAATTTGTCGACCCGGGTTACAACGGCTTTTTAAAAGCAACAGTCCGATGAACAATATTTACAGATATACGTGACCAAAAATTGTCCAGTAACTGAACTATCCAGAACTCAATGGATCTTTTCTGTTTATGTCTCCCCCGCTAAGTGTTTGCATATTATTTGCGCACCCAGACGTTCGTGGCATAATTTGCATAATGATTTATTTATTAATTAATGTCACGTGACTTGTGACGTATAACGTACTATGGGTACAACGGAAAAGATCGAGACTCAACTATCCAATAACAGCGCGTATGGTCATATTAACGAATATAAAAGTCATGGACTTATGTAATTTAAAGCTCCTTAGAGCTGGAACTGTTTCGTGCCGTGAAATAGAATTCATTCGAAGTGAATTAAAGACTTGAGTATGATTTTCTATCTGCTCTCTTAATCTGACGGTATTGTTCCGCTTTCACTTTTGAAGATCAAACATAAATGAGGCTAATATAAAGACACCCAAAAGCTCAATTGGTAAAATATATCAAAGCTCTAATTCTTCACATCTCAAACGTGATTTAGTTGTTTTTCAAATCAACTATTACAGCTCAAATCAGTGTTCACGCTTTGTGACACAGTTTTCAACCTCTTACGCAATGCAACACCGGTCAATCTGCGACAAAACATTAAAGACTCATTACTCATAATATCAATTTTGTCTCCAATTCAAATTCAGCTCAATTGAACGGCAGACTTCAAAAGAATTTAAAATGTCAACAACCCCCATGAAATAACTGTAACCAATATCATTCGGATAAAAGGTAGACAAAAACAACAAACAAATTTATCAATCTTTTGAATTTTTTTGCGCAATACAATGACGCATTTCAAACAAAATGGTCAAGTAAGGCGAAACAAAGCTATCCCTTCAGAAGCTATCCCTTTATCCAAAAAGGTCGTGCATCTACAAATATCTGCAAGCATTAATCAAATTAAGAAATGAAAGATTATTTACCCATCAAAATTTCAAATGCCACAAAAACTTAAATAATTCAGTTAAAGATAATTGGGTCTAACGTCAAAAAACGTTATGATAAGCTATGATAAATATCATGATAAATATCAGATGCAAAAGTCTGTCAGGTTTGCAGTGTCAAATCGTTAGATGGTTTCCTAAATTGTGTAAAGATGGCTTTTTAATGTGAAAGAAGTTCAAATATATTCATAAGATGACACAATAAACCAGCCGACAATTTCAGTTAACCTGTCTAGGATTGGGATGTTTGGGTTTGCCTGTCGTTTGAGATTTTGCATAGATGGCTCAAAAAGCTGAGATAATTTCAATTTTTTCCTGAACCAAATGGGCTTCCACATGTTTTAATGTTTCGTAGCTTCTGCAGAAAAAACTTTCTTTTCATCATAAAAAAAAACGTCTAAGCAGAAAAAATAATTATATGAAAGAAAAGATTGTGGTTTTACAACGAATATTGGTAAGATCTGTGATATATGTCATAAAATCATGTAACTGAAACTTGAATTCTTCAACGTATTTCTCAATATCTATACATAAAGGGAGTATATCAACTTCAATGAAAACAATTGGGGGAACTTGCAACAAAGTCAGCACTGAAGCTGAAAACAAAAAAATTCAAAAAAAATCGAAACCAAATGGTGTCGAAGCCAATTCAATGATTAGCTAAAACATTCAAGTACTTAGAGATATCCACTTATGCCTAATTGGAGAGCAGTTATCACCTATCGTTAACGAAACTAGCCGACAGAACAACAAAAAATAACAAAGCGGTGAGATTCCAAAAAACTCCACTAATTGTCGAAAAAAAGTTATTACAAACATCGTTAAAACCTAAAGTTTTGATTTTAAAACACTAGAAAAACTATAATCTGCCTCATGAAAAAATCACAAGGAACTATAATTACTGATATTAAACGACAGAGCAACAAAGCAACAAAGAACGAAAATAAGAAAATAAACTATTATTTTCTGAAAGCAAATAGTGTCAAAGTAGAGATTAATTTGTCGCTCTGATGTGGACAAAAAGCTCTAATATTCTAAAAGTAGTTTTCATTCGAGGGCCAAGTAGAGCTGCTGTCCGCATTGAGACTAAGTGATGGAACAAAAGAAGAACAACTGAAAATCAAAAAACTCTAAAAAATCGCTTATACTTTTTCGAAGAGACATTGTCAGTGTCACGAAAAACATTATTTTATAATTAAATAAGTAAAGTCATTTGCAATTTCCTTGAGACCTAGCAATGACGAGGCGAAAATTAAAAAAAAGAAAAAAAGAAAGGACGATAAAAAAATCCAAAAGTCATTTACTTTACGAAGAGAAATAGCGTCAATGTTTTTGGGTTAGACGTTGCAGCTGTAACATACTTATTACCCCAAAAATATTCCGAAACAGAAATTGGAAATGGCGAAGTAAAACTGTGGCACGCGACAAAAAAATTTGCTCTTAAAAACCGTAAGCACCATTCTCTCAATTCACTTTAAAAAACACTGAAAATGTCACGCCCTATATCTTCTCAGTTTTTGTTGCGCTTACTACTCCAGCGTGACCAAAATCACAACTGCAATTTGACTTCTCACTGACAAGAACAGGTAAAAAAGTGTGAATTTATTCTGAAAAAGACAGCACATCAATTTAATTCAATTTCTTTAAATTGTAAAAAGTTGAGCGCCTAAATACTAGCCGTTGAGAAGCAGACGTTGGCTTTTAAAAAGTATTAAATTGCTATTGGCGCCGTTCTGAGGTGCTTATATACAGCAAATTATACAGTACATTTTGTTTAAGGAAAAGCTGAAAACAGCTTTTGCAAACAAAAACAATAGTCACGCAGTGCTTGGAGTGAAACATATAGAGAAATTTTTTTTAGTTCAGAAAAACGGTTTACAGAAGGCATGAAGATTCTGATTCACTTCCCACTTTTACTAAGGCGCTCAAAATCTTGCATGTGGTGTCAAGATTATTTTTTTTCTTCACTTGATTGACACATCAAGACCCCCCGTTTAATGATACAAATTACTGCTGCTTCTGTAAGATATCAATCAAATCCCGATCGCAACACAGGTTGAAGTGCTTGACCAACGTAAGCTCTAATCAGAGCGACCTGGGTCGCGCAAGGGAAGTATCAGACCATGAAGACCCAAAGGGTCTGTGACGCGACTCCACTTGGTTCAACTCCACTCATTTGAGCTCACTGGGGTTGTATGAAAATAGCCCCATCCAGGGCCTGTACGGTCTGATCATAAGAAAAAAGTCTAAAGGACCAAGACAAAACAGTCAGTCCCCTGTGTTGCGATCAGGATTTGATATCTGATTAATATCTTACAGAAGCAGTACTAAAGTATATCACTAAACGGGAGTCTTGAAGTGTCAATCAAGTGAAGAAAAAAATGATCCATTTGCGTGGGATGCCAGATCTACTTGGGTCACGCACTGAGGGTACCCAGACTAAAAATTGAAGCATAGTGACTTTTGGTATAATGTCTTCTTATTTGAATTGAAGTTACTCGCCTTGTATTTTGTTTTTTAGCTCCTAATTAGATAAGATTTTTTCTTGCAGACAAAAATGTTCACCTGAACAATGAAAAATTGTACTTGATCTGTAGCTTAGTTTTTACTTCGATGAGCTAATCTTGCGCAATCTTTCTTCAAAGGGCGGTCTCATCTACTAATTAATACTACCTTTTCTGGGGACTGACTGTTTTGTCTTGTTCCTTTGCATCTCTTTCTTCTGATCAGACTGTAAAAGCCCTGGAAGTAGCTCTGTTCAGACTATGCATGCGCTAGACATCTCTGATCAGTCCGTGAAGAATTTCCGCATACTTGAATCAAGACTCTGCAATTAGTTGGTCAGATCAGAGTTGGTTTGGGTCGTGCAGTTCAACCAGTAAACTAATTGGCTTAATAATTACCTGTTCCTAGATTGGAGGATACTTCATAGAGGTGAACAATACATATCGTATACATTAATTTGCTATTCTATTCTATAATCGGTATTTTCACTAAACAAAATGAAATTCACCTGTAAATAATAAATGCATCACTTTAGATATAGCGCGTTGATCAGCATAAACTAAACGGACTATAGACAAAAAATCAGTATCGGCCACAAAATTTATTTACCAATTACACCAGTTAATATCAATTTCTAGCTTTTGATAATTTCATGTCATCTTGACCATTATGGTCAGCCAATATCGTCTCCTGGTCTAAATTGTCGTTAATTAGGTCACATTCGATTTCTATTTTTTAGCAGAATAACATTCCAAAATGAATTTTGCCGTCAGTTACATATGTCTGTCGCAGTTCTGGATCATGGATTAGCACAAATGGAAACTAATTACCAAACTCTTAAATATTTTGACTGGGAAATTTGAGCCACATTGCAAAAGGAAAATGAAGGAAGTTGATCCAAAAATTTTTAAGAAAAAGTAAATAACTTTTGGCCTATCTGTCTTTTTCTTGAGTAATTTTTATATGCCATTTTTTTATTTTCATAATGCCAATTTAACCAAGGAGACGATTTGTAATGGTCTGATTTATGCACAAGTGTGGTCAACGCGTTTAGTTATCCACGTTTGTAGGCTGAACTCTTCCAAAAAAGGCATGTCACGAAATACCACTGATAAATGAAGACCCATATTGAGGTGTCAAAAGTAAATCGGTATGTGAAGACCGTCCTAGGCTAAAAGTGTCCATGTAAAGACCCTAGTGCTTTATGAACATACTGATTTTGAGACGGCTCCTCAGCATATGGGATGAGAAAACTTCACGTTGCAATGGCCACTTACGTCACTTAATGTACGTCACTTCACTAAGCTTCAGTGCAGCATTTACTTCACTCTGTAACACTTGATGTTAGATTTTACTACTAGAACAACAAGCTCGATGGGCGTACTTCGTGCGATAACCCACCCGCGATTTCCGAATTACATCCCACAGCGCATGAGAGGTATGGCCGTGAACAGCGGTCCGCAATTGCGCTTAAAATGATATTCGGCTATCAAAACTGTAGGCCAAGTAAAATTGTAGTAAAGTATAGCACAAAAAGGGGGATTCTCTAAGTAACAAACGGGGGGGGGGGGCAATTGTTGAAAAGATCCAAGATTTTGTTCATAGATCTCTAAACAAAACTTGCTTGACTCCTCGTTATAAAATTTCCAACTGAAGTGCGCTCCTCGGGGTTTCACTGCGATAACCGGTCCTGATTTCCTAATTACATCCTACAGTGTATTATAGACATTGCCATGAACAACCAGAAGATCACATAATTGTTATATATTGTCGGCTATGCTAAATGGGTCTGTATAGAATCAGCATTTTTACAGTTCAAAAGTTTTTTTTGTTTAACGTAATCTTGGTAACAATTTTTGCCTAAATTTCAACATATAAAAAATTTATATCGAAATTGAATGGGCACGGATTTGAGCAAAGCTTAAATCTCCTGTATTTTTAACTACAATTTGTTATTGCAGTATAATTGGTTTCAGTTTTTGTCATGTAAAACTCGTCAAACAACAACTAAAAGTGATGTTAATGTAAATCAAACGACTAAAAGAGTTGTCTGAAGTGTATGATTGTTACAAAAGCTGGTTTCTTTGAAGATTAACGTTTCCATTTGACTGCTGTGTTGCTGCGAACTAACATCTGGTTTTTGCGTGTAAAAAACTCTTTGCACAAAAAGCAGCAGCTAAATTGTTATGCTGCAAAATTAAATAAAATTTATCAGGAAAAGTAACAATATAATATACAATGAATTGAATGAAAACCCAAAAGTCCTCAACCTGAGCATCAGTCTAACAAACCACATACGAACAAGTACAATTCAGGTGAATATTACAAGCCAGGCAAGTTTAGCGAAAATAGAAAAAGTCAAAAATTGATGAATAAAGTTGCTAAATTAGTTATTCTAGGGGTTCGTTTAGGAACAAAATTGCGAGTCAAAACATCATAGTGTTGTTTTTTGATAAACTTTCACTTTCAATTCGGAAAACCCACTACAGTTAAATTATAGTAACCTATAGTTTTTGCTCCCCCCATTAATTAAACTTGCTTGTCTTTAAATTTTCTTTTCACCACTATTTCATATCCTTCGGAATTAGAATCATTGTTTCATCACAATATATGAATCCTTCGGTGATCTGAATAAAAATCACATATTTAATAGTACTCACATAATTTAGAATTGACTATTATTTGTGTAGCATACAAAATCTATTGCGCGGAAAATTATACTAAAAATTCTCAGTTTTTTAATAGAAAATTGAACGCAAGAACTTTTGAACGCATGTATTATTTTAAACTTTAATGCTGAAAGAGGCGACCAGCTTAAAGAACAGTGCATATTGCATTCATAGTACTTTTATTCTTTTTTCAGCTGTTGTTTTTTTTTGAACCTCCTGTAAATAAGATTCTGTTTCTTTTTATTTTTATTTTGACGACTTTTCACGTATTCTTTGTTTCCCTTAGAAATTATTCAAAATTGTTTAGTTTTTTTAGCAACCATTTAAAGGTGCCATGTTTTATTTGTTTTTTTTTTGTTACAACTGATTATCGCCGTTTTACTTTCCAGTTTATAGTTTTTCCGCGCAGTCGTCAAATCATGTCTACAGTTTTCAAATCGCTCACGCCATGAGGCATTGGAAAACTCACGTTAGCCTGTTATCACTCTCAAAGAAAAATTTAAGGTACATCACAGACAAAAGAAAGCAGACATCTTTAGACTTATAATTATTTTTATCACGAGATCAATTTTTATTAAGAGAAGTTATAAAGTTATGGAATTATAAAATTCACTACATTTTAGCACGTTGAACGATATCCAATGACGCAGACCCCAGTATCATTGATCGTTTTGCCTCATTTTTGATACAATTTTCCTCATTTCGCTTTTGAATATTTTATTACGTTTGTCACAAATATTGTTCTCTCGTTTTGGATATAATATTGGCACTAATGTCAGGAATTAGATCTTTCACAAAACGCTGGATAGTTTATTGTAATTGGCGAGGGAGATTTGAGAGCAAATTTACACGTCAGCCTCTCTCTGGGGGTCTGGTTGGAAGGCCAGATTGACCTCGGATCTGAACCTGAGTAACATGACATTGTAATTCTTTGTTCACAGTTAAGCCGAGTGCCCCCACAATAGCGACTTTGAGAGAGAATGTCGGTCACCAGTCTGTCAATGTGTCATGGCACCCTCCCAGAGACATGACACACCTTAGGAACGCTTGGTTCCAGGTAACGTAGTTGTCTCTACTATTTGATCGAATTCGCTTATCACAACATCTTACAATAGAGGCGTTTGTGCTCGCAAGAGCCTTAAAAGTTTATATGTTTGAACAAACAAGACTAAAATCTTTTGCTCAATTCCAGAGTCTATAGTAAAGCATCGTATGAAAGCTTTAAACAATTAGATTGACTTATCCAGACACAAAAATCTACAACATTTTCGAGATAATCAAAAAAATTACAAAAGTATCGTTAGAAAGTTTTTTTTTGTTTTTTATTCATGTGTGAGTAGAAAATATACAGGTATGTAACATCCGAGGAAAGTAATTTGCGCACTTTGTACCTAGTGGTATCCTAAAAACGTTAAATTGAACCGTAGGTTCTAGAATGAGACAAAAAATCTAGATAGCTAACCAGCTAAAAATTTGCGCATGCATAACGAGACAAAGTCATCAATTTTTGAGCAGACCCTTTAATATTGAGCTAAAATCTAATAGAGTACCATTGGTAAACAACAAGGAATAATAAGTCCACCATAATATTGCTGAAAGAACTAATCAGTAGAGCTCCCTCACAGTTTTCTACTGATATTGGTCAATTCAGAGCAAAACAAGGAGGCTCGGTAATGTGCGTTCGCACATTAAGTTCCGACCCATCTACGTTTTTCACTTAATTGTCTACCAAATGAGGAAGAGCTAAAAAAATTAACTTTTCAACATATCGTTCAACAAACTACGAAAAGAATAAAACAATCTACTCTAGAGGGCCAATGAGACCTGTGGCTACCATAATATGACTTCCAGAAAAGACGGCAATAAAAATCAAATAGTTACAAATATTAATTACGACCAAAACTCCTAGTCCATTTTTGAAAACCACTAATAACCAAATCAAAATGGCATCAGATAAAATTTATACTCAGAAGAATGACCGGCACTTTTTTGAAACAAAGTATGGGACTTTTTCTCATTGCAACTTGGCAACAAGTTGACTGGAAATGAGCAAAAGGGGCAAAGTTTTTTTAAAAAAAATTGTTGTTTTTTTTTAAAAAAAGAATTAAATTCGAACTGGTTAGAAACATTACGCATCAAATGAAATCATTGAGAGAGTCTTTTATACTTCAAAAGAGAGCGACCGAGGCCTTTCATTATCCAGGATATGTCATACGACTACAAAATGAACGGCAAATACAGGCAAAAAACTAAAAATTACGCACGAAAACGATGTCCCCTCAATCAATTAAATATTAACCTGGTCACTAAAAACAATAAAGATCTTCGTTACGATTGTTTGAAGTTAACAACATCTGTAAACCAAAGGACGCCCATTATTATGATACTATGAAAAGAAAACAAAAACCTACAAAAAGGGTCAAATATGCAAAATTACGAAAAATGGTTTTATGAAAACTGGTTGTTCGAAGAAGAAAGACCATTTGAGGAAAAATAAAAACCTTTATGAAGAGAAAATTGTTTTTCAATAGATAAATGATGTGAATTGTATATAGAAAATTTAACAGAAAATAAATTGGCAGATCTCAAAAATCTATCTCTTTTTTTTTATTAAAAACAAATATATTCAAAACTCATAGCCAACAAGTCTTTCGACTAAAATTATAGACAGTTTGTCTTGCAACTACTCGGAAAACTAACTGCGACTGTTATTGATGAGACTGAATCATAAAACTATAAGATAACATTAAATACAAGCTGAACTAATAGGTTTCACAAACAACTTTACGAAACCACGGTTTTGAAGCCATTAAACTTCTATGATATTAACCGCGAGAATAAAACATCTTCAATTGCGTCTCCTTTGAGCATCATAGCTTCATTCTTGTAAAACGACTATCACAAAATGACAACAAAAAGAACCACAAAAACTGAAAAGTATCTAAACTTCACAAAATTCTTCTGAAACAAATTGTCTAAGCCCTGAAGACATCATTTAAAACGTTTAAGCAACAGAAAAATTAATGTTTGATTCAAGAAAACATTTAAAAAAACTCTAAATAATGTGGCCAATTTACGAAAATGATACAACATTGTAAAATACGAAAAAAAAACGCAAACCAGAACAAAAAGTGATAAGTTAGAGAATACTTTTACCCTTTTTTTTAGAAATTTAATTCGAAAGTCAAGACAACCATTAGCTATTTACCGATATTAGTTGTTAAGTTCATTTGCTTATCTATAGTTGGCCACTGAAACTTTTAATTACAAAATATTTGGCATATGACAACAAAAATTAACAACAAATAAAAAAAATCTACCAATTTCTGCAAGAGAACGGTGTCGCAGCCCTTCAAACCATATGTTATGAAAACAAAATATACGTTAAATTTCAAATATGGTAAAGTTTTTTCAGTTCGATTGTTAAATACTGTTACCATTTACAAAAGAAACAAAAACAACAGCAAAAATGGGAAATTATGCACAAAAATCTGAAAATTTTGTATGAAAACTCGTAGTACCAAAAGCAAGAAAACCTTCTGTTAAAACAATCGGCCACAAAATTAGTTTGTATTCTATACGGAAGAAAAGTTGACCTGTTTTTGATGAGAATAAGCAAAGTTTTGACAAAAAAGTATAAAAAATTGACAAATTCCAAAAATCACAGAAATTTCCTTAAAACAAATACATTCAATAACATAGGAGACATTAGGTGACAACCGAATGAATAGAAAAATTTAATTTGTTCCTCTCAAGGATAAAATTGAGAACTTTGAGTGGTTAAACTTAAAAATCAGACTGCCAAAAGAATAATAATTGAAGGCAAAAGACAAGAATTCAGATAAATTTTACTAAAACTCTTCCTCAAAGCCATAAAAACACTTTGGTTCTCTGAAAACAAACTGTATCTACATTCGGCCTCAAATTTACGTAAATTGGAGTTGTCATTAACGGAGCCGTGAATAAAAAATATTATCAGTAATTAACATTAAAAAAACAAAAGCAAAATATTTTGAAAAATGGCAGCATCAGAACAAAAACCAAATAGTCTCTGATTCTAAGAATCCATGATATTGTCGAACCTCTCCCTGATTTTGTCGCGCGCCCAGCAAACAGACCAAGTGTTCCAAGAGTTTGCGAATTAGACCAATTGTTGCGTGGAATTCTTCAAATACTAAAAAATAGAACGATGCATTTTGTATAATTATCGAGTTAAATCTGCAAAAAACGTAAAAGTTTTAATTCCAAAAGACTTTCATGCGGCGCCTAATTGCAACTCGTGCTCTTTTTCAGATTAGGGGGTCTGTTTTCTAGGTCACTAAGTCTGGCAAACTTTGACAAAGTGGGCCAAAAAAAGTTTTTTTTTCTGTGCCATTTTTGATGAAAAAGTTTGATTTGTGAAAATTTTATCAAAAATTTTAGCCAAAAAAACTTCAATCAAATAATTCAGCAACGCTATTCTATCTTTAACGGTAACTCTCTGCCGTTAAAAATTTTAACTTATTTTGAATTATATTAGCGAAATTGTGCCAAATTTTAGCAAAAATTACTGAAAATGTGAACAAAAACAGTCGAATGTTCACAAAACTTTAAACCTCGATAACTCCCTGTAAATAACGAAAATCGAAAAAATCTTTTTAATTCCATATTCTACGCTGGACGGGCTTTTCAATGTTACCACTCACAAATCTCTACGATGAATATATCGATCGGCCAAAATTGACTGAACAAAAAAAAACCCAGTTGAGTATATAGTAGTTCCTCCCTCCCCACAAAGTGGGGGTCGGAACAAATACGTGGAGAGCAGAGCCCAGGTTTTTAGTGTTCTAAGGAAAATTGTATTTAAGTGAAGTGCAAAAAACTAAAGCGCCATTGATGCTAAAATGAGAATATAATAAACTCGACCTGAATAAAGATACCGAGAAAATCGAAAAATGTCTTTGTGTAACTCTAAGATTTTTTTTGGATCAAATATCGTTTTTTTAGGTCTAATCAGGTTATACAAGATGAAAAAAATCCATTAAAATCCTTTGCGCTCTTAAGAAATTCATTAATTGATTGTTTGTTGATTGAACTGGCTAAAACTTTTATAGCGTAATACCTCATAATGCGTTTTCTAAGACATTTGCAAGACATTGCCCAATTGTGTTCTCAAATCACTGGTTGCTGAAAAGACAGACATTTTAGGTTTTCTGTTAGACAAACTCGATAAATTTGAGCCCTGAGTTTTTCGTTAATGCCACTCACACTCACACACACACACACACACACACACACACACACACACACACACACACACAAACACATACACACACACACACACACGCACGCACAAATACGCACACAAACACACACACAAACACACTCACACACAGACACACGCACACAAACACACACACACAAACACACACACAAACACACGCAAACACACACACACAAACACACACACACACACAAACACACACACACAAACACACACACACACACATACACACACACACACACACAAACACACACACAAACACACACACACACACATACACACACACACTCACACACAGACACACGCACACAAACACACACACAAACACACACGCACACAGTCGCACACACACACGCATATACACACATATATATTTATATATATATATGTATATTTATTTGGTGTATAGGTGGGTTACCAGACAGAGTACCGCAGTTTCTCCTCCTCCTCCCAGCTCCAATCAGAGTCCACAATAGTCACTTCCATTGTAGAAGAGAAGATCCCCAGTGATATCTTCATGTACACTGTGAAGGGATTGGTGCCTGGGAGGAAGTACACTTTCCTAGTGAGGACTTGTAACAAAGTGGGATGTAGCAACACAGATTTCCAGAATCTTCTACTCTCTTTTGTGGCTAAAAGTGAGTCAAATTCACATTCAGCTTAAAAATTTTAAATTATTCTCTATAATTAATATTCTCTGATACACCTCTAGTGCATCACCGCAGTACATGCAAATTATCTGTTTCTCTATAGCACGTTTGTACACTTTGTATATAATATCAGCTCATAGTTGTACCTATTCCAGCTTTTTTTCCCTGAAATGCAAGCTTACGTTCTAGTCATCTCTGTTCCTCGATATCCCGTATAATGTTTGGAAACCTGCACGCGCTTTCTCCTCTTTACTTTCAGAACGTATTATTGAAGAAAAAATGAGCTATGTTGCAATATAGGTTCTGTCTTTCCCTGAAATTTCACCGAAAGAAATTGATTTGACAAAAACCTAGATGAGAAGTCGACTTATCAAAAGATCATGGTCGACCATATCGGGTATGATAATATATTGTATCAAGTTTATTGGTCGGGGTTGACGTGCTTCGAATAATTAATTTCACTTTTTTTTTATAATTGCCAGTTTAGACCTGAAGACGGTTTATATGTTATAAACCGCCTCCAGGTCTAAACTGGCATTTATAAAAATAAAGTGAAATTAATCGGATCATTAAGATTGCGTTTTATATAAGCGTTTTATAAGCTTATTACATGTGAGAGGGTTTTGTCTCCATATGTAGAGGGTTTTGCCCAATATTTACCAATGTGAGAGGGTCTACATGTGAGAGGGTTTTGCCCAATATTTACCAATTCAATATTGTACTATCCATCTATGGATACCACCGTCAGCCTTCTTTCTTGTCACACATTCACCCTGTTAGTGTGTAGCACTGCACCCTTCTATGTTCCTTTTCAGCACCCATACTCATTTCTTCAGGCTCCCTATCCCAGGACAAAGGGGGAGGAGGTGGTACCATCGGATCACAGCAGCAACTCGGAATCATCGGACACCTGGATGGTCCTCACATGACAATCTTAGAGATCATTCTGCTACTCGTGATTGGCTGCCTGTCTATTGCATTGCTGTATCTGCTGGCCATGTTGATGCTATCAATAAGGAAGATTAAAGTTCTCCAAGAAAAGACAAAGATCCTAGACACTCCCAGTTTTGCCACTATGCCCAATGACTTCGTAGTTGGATCAAATTGTCCTCAGAATATCGGTTAGAACAGAACATTTCTAAAGTCCTCTAGCAAAAAATGACTGATGCTAGTTTAATTTTGGTTAAGGAGCGCTGAACTAATCACAAGAATAGAGAATATAAAGCATTGCATCTGGAAAAAATTGTGAGCCGTGTTTCACGACCGAAAGTATTATAAAAAGACTTTACCGCACAATGAAAGACACAGGTTATTTTTTTCACCCAGCTTAATAATTTCACCAAGTTTGTGAATTGATGTATAAATTTTCAATAGCTATGTTTGTGCACAAGTAAGTATTAACAGAAACAAATCTGATTTTCAAGAAATTGTCATCATATGAAACTGAAGAGCAATAAAATTGATAGATTGCATTTCAAGAATTGCCTTTAAATTTTTTTTTTGCTTCGTATTACTTTATCATTTGATTCACTCAATTAGTGCTAAATTTTCAGAACCGTTGCCAAAAGACTGAGGTATTTTGATTCTGGATTTCTACGAATTAAAAAATATGCAAGCGGATCAAATTTTTCCATCTTATATTTTCAAAAACTTGATTTCTTCTCTTTTCACAAAAAGCTACGGTTATCTCAGAAATTTTCTCATTAAACGCGCCGAGACTATTTCTTTTTTATGTTTAACTGCTATCGAATGAAGTTTTTATCAATTATGGTATATCTGTTCGTCTTTTATATTAAATTGTTTTTTACTACAAACTTTTTGTTTTTTTTATACTTTTTCTTTTTAAAAAACGGTATAAACAGGTGAATCCCAGAGGGCAATAAACTGCTGAGCAGTTCTAGCGCTTTACTAATCTCTATGTGTAGAAATGATCGAAGTTGCAGTTTTTGGCAGTAGTTTATTCCCTCATGCCACCTTATTTGTTATCGTGAAGCCCCGCCTTTGACCCAGTTGCAACCCCGCCACTCCAATCACTCCTCTGCATTTGCTCCAACTCCCACTTCAATTAGGTCTTCTCCGTTATTCACCCCTTTTTCTATTCCTTTCACCTCTCTCAATTTAACTTAAGCTAGCCTACAGGGGCCCCTGATTAGGACAGGTACTGACAAAGCGAACATTCATCCAACAGCAGCTGTTAAATTTTGTTTTTGGAATTACTTAAATTCACAATAACTCTTCATTGCACTTTTTCGGAGCATAAAAGCAGTTTAAAATTAATTGGGATTGGTTGCAGTAGACTATTCCAAGAATTTATGCACTTAAACGTTTTTCGAAAATTGCGATGTAGTAATTTCTGCGTTATTTCCCACTTTGGTTCTCCTCGAATTGATCGTCGGCGGTAGAAAATTTTTATGCAATGGCAATAACTTTATTGGTTTGCCAGATCAAATGGATTAAAAACTGATTGAAAAAGATTGAGCTTATTGACCATACTTTCCTTCAAAGGAATTGCCTGGCAAGTTCAATTTAGACTTGATTCATTTTCAAAGACTTTTTATAGAAAATTTTAAGCAGTTTTGATTAATTTTTGACAGATTTCATGGAACGTTTGCGCTCATCAGACATTCAGTTTTTTTTAGTTTTTGAACTGGTTGTTTTCATTTGAATGAGTCTTTTTTTCATGTTTTGTCTTAAAGGTGATTAATAAATTTTTAGTCGACCTTTGTTATCAATAAAGCGGAAGTTTCGACAATTTATTGGTTTTGGCATTAACCTGACAATTTTTGGTTTTCAGTTGCCCTTAAACAAAGTTTGGAGCAATTATATTTGTCCTGCGGTCTTTTTATGCAATTTTTGACTTAAGAGGTTTCGTCTTTCCGGATTGATTTTTTGTCTTCTAAAACGGGATAAATGGATAACGCTGGGAGGGCATGAAGTTGTCTCACAGCCTTTGGGTTTACTAGATTCTAAGTATTCGGTTCACGGATTCTGTTTTGGAGGCATCAGTTCATGGTGTGAAAATCGAAATGTGTTTGTTTCTGCCTTTCTTGACTGCAGACAGGCAATGACTAACAAACAGATAAATGAGAAGCTCGACTAAAAATGAGTGGAAGTTATCATGAATTTTTCAAAAACAAAAAAATGCAACCAGAATGTCTCCCTCCTCTGTTCCCGTTTTCTTTTACTTCAATTTTAGATAGAGGTAGTGAGGCTTAGTACCTATTTCAGATGTTATTTTTTTGGTTTTAATCCTTTTGTCATTTAAGATGAGAACTTCAAGAACCGCTTCTTTTTGCTTTTTAATTGCTTTTTTAATTTAATGATTTATCCTGCTTATCCTCGAAAAGCACAAATTTGATTCATACTTTGAGGACTATTAATGAATCCATCTCGCTACAAATTTGTCCCTGAGTCTTGACATCCCAGCAAATGCAAAATGCAGTAATAAAATAAATTGTTCTGAATACCTTCAATATCATTATATTAATATCTTTGAGTCAACTAAGCAAACTGGTTTTACAATGCAAAGGAGTTCATATTTTTTGCCCTTGAAAAAATTGGCCTTAATTTCATTTAAACTTTTATCATTGCGTTGCTTCCTTTATAACAATTAATACTAAAAACACTATATATTAATCATAATCAGCCCAAAATAATTGATTGACAAAAAATTACAATAGAAACTTGTATAATTGAAATGAAAATATTCTCTAAAAAGGATAAATTAAATCACCTGGTGAAAAATTGCCGAGGCTAGGGCTACTCTGAGAACAAAATGTTCCACTTTGATTTCCTTTATTTCGAAATTGGAAGAGGATTCATGACAATACATGTCATTATGAAAACGTTTAGCACTTCTGTTAATGGTTCATCATCATCTTTGATTTACACAGTCACTAACATCGGGTGCTGAAACAGTAAGAAGTGAGACGGGTACCTAACAAGGCCTGCTTACATATAGAAAGAGTATGTGATTTACAAACGATTTAAGCGAATTTTTCATGTTTTGTCTTAAAGGTGATTAATAATTTTTTAGTGGACCTTTGTTATCAATAAAGCGGAAGTTTCGACAATTTATTGGTTTTGGCATGAACCTGTCAATTTTTGGTTTTCAGTTGCCCTTAAACAAAGTTTTATTTATTTGCTTTTTATTTGCTTTTTTAATTTAATGATTTATCCTGCTTATCCTCGAAAAGCACAAAATTGATTCATACTTTGAGGACTTTTAATGCATCCATCTCGCTACAAATTTGTCCCTGAGTCTTGACATCCCAGCAAATGCAAAATGCAGTAATAAAATAAATTGTTCTGAATACCTTCAATATCATTATATTAATATCTTTGAGTCAACAAAGCAAACTGGTTTTACAATGCAAAGGAGTTCATATTTTTTGCCCTTGAAAAAATTGGCCTTAATTTCATTTAAACTTTTATCATTGCGTTGCTTCCTTTATAACAATTAATACTAAAAACACTATATATTAATCATAATCAGCCCAAAATAATTGATTAACAAAAAATTACAATAGAAACTTGTATAATTGAACTGAAAATATTCCCTAAAAACGATAAATTAAATCACCTGGTGAAAAACTGCCGAGGCTAGGGCTACTCTGAGAACAAAATGTTCCACTTTGATTTCCTTTATTTCGAAATTGGAAGAGGATTCATGACAATACATGTCATTATGAAAACGTTTAGCACTTCTGTTAATGGTTCATCATCATCTTTGATTTACACTGTCACTAACATCGGGTGCTGAAACAGTAAGAAGTGAGACGGGTACCTAACAAGGCCTGCTTACATATAGAAAGAGTATGTGATTTACAAACGATTTAAGCGAATTAATTACAAAGAAGTAAAATCTACTCTTGCTAGGTTTTAAGATGCAACGTGGAAGCAAACTAAAAAAGTCACCGAATTTACTCCAACATTCAGGAATGGTATAACGTTTGTAATTAGATCAAAATTCTAAAACTGCGATGCTCATTGATTGCTTCGAACTGATAGACATCAAGCTGGCACTATTTAATGAAAATATACTCCATTGACCAATTTGCTTTCTGTGACGGTTTATTTTTGATATATGTCTAATTTACCCTCAGTCTATTGGACAGATATTATTTTCAGTTAAATTACAGCCCAGAGATATACATTGTTCGCTATATGTTTGCGGGAAGGATTTGGTTGCAGCAGAAGAAATTGCTTTTGAAAAATAAAGAACGTTTTGCAGAAGTTGAAGAGAAAGAAATTGGTTTGCGAATTGACAGCTCTCCCGGTGCGAGACCAATTGGTTAAAATGTATCATCTTCGGCAGAAAGACTTTGACAGAAAAGTTCTTATAAGTTAACCATTCGAGATGGATCCGGGTTTTGTGGCAGCATAGTGGCTACTCATATTAAATGTTACAAGTAGCCACGCGGAAGTTCAAATCGCATATGAGTCAAACCTTGTTTGCGGGAGTTAAGCTGAGCATATCATTTTTCATGCATTAAATTTTACACGAAAAATCAAGACTGGCCAGTGTAAATTCTGACATGAACAGAATACTAGCCATCCTAAAAAACAGGAAGTCTCTAGACTGATTCAGCGCAGATTTAGTCTGCCACCAACCGGGTATCAATTTGAATTGACATATAATTTTGCACTCCCCCACCCCTGTTAACTTTTCTATATGGAGACTAGATTGTAAGCGGTTTTCTGGCTTTAATAATAAGGATTGCATTGATTGATTGGTGTTGGCCAGGTACTCGTATGATGGCATTTGGATCTCACAACCAAAGAGCACCTCTGGCATCCACGGCACTCCTGGACTCATACAGGGATGCTTCCCGCATATAGTCACTACAGACTTGGACTCTAGTCAACAAAACAATGTACGCCACAAAACAATACAAAAACAGAGTGCTAGCAATGACCCTGCAGCCGCATAAGTGATATAACGACCGCTATTTGGCGGAAGAAAATGATTAAATGCTGGCAAAAAATTAATTCTGGTGTCTGATAAATAAGAGGAAAACTAGAGGAAGAACAACAAAAACAAACTTGCATATAGTTTATAAAGCGATCATTAACATCCAAAATAACAAACATTAAGATTTCTAAAATTGGTGCCATTACCAGAAACTGAACTTCTATGGAGCAAAACTTTGAAGCTATCTTGTTCGTTCGTGTGCTTACGGCTTAGAAATTGAAGTAAAAGAATCAACCTCCGAGCCATTTACTAGCATTAAAATTGAGCGTTCATTTGCCAGGAAACAAAAAAACGGATATTTTATTGAACAACTTGTTCATACGAAAAGCACATTGGTAATTTTGAAACGCCTCCCATCTGATATTTCAATGTCATTTACAAGTTCTGCAGCGAAGAATACTCCTCAATTATGAACCATAAATGGTTGGAAAATCTGAATATGTTGGCAGATGAGTTTTCGAAGAATATACGCAACGAACAGTTAGATCTTGGTTTCATTTCATCAATTTAGGGAGACATGAAAAAGTTTGCGGTTAGTTGTCGCAGCAAGAGTTGAGGACGCCCTGTAGGAGTATGACTAAAAAACAAGAAAGATTGAAAACGGATTTTCTAAATAAAAAAGAGGTGTATAAATGATATCTACAAAAGGCGCTGTCATGTTTATAGTATTTATTTTTGTTTTATAATTATTTGTAATCTCTTAAATTATAATTAAATACAACAGCACTATTCCTTAATTTTGGCAAAATTTTGAGTATCAGTTATATCATTTCATATTTTACAATTGATTGTTAATTTGTAGAACGATATATTTGCAATAAATGCTTTCCCAATGATTTTTATTGACGCGGGAATTTATTGTTGGTTTGTTTTGTAGATGAGAGAGAGAAATTTTCTATTATCCTAGTCAAGGATTTGCCGTGCATATTTCAGTTTTTCACTGGAATAAACTAGAAAATGTAAAGTAGGGAAAGCAGGCCAAATGAACTGAACAATCATAGAAAAGACTCAGTCAAGTAATTCTGAATCTACTTTAAGGTGTTTTTTTAACGGTAGTACCTTTTTCTGGTAAAATTATAATTGCTGTTTTACTTTCGAATGATTAGAAAGGAACACGTATGAGTCTATGAATTGGATAATATATGAAAAAAAGATTACGTTGCTGGACCAAGTTTGAAAAAAAATCAGAATTTTGAAAAATTTCGAATTGATTTCCTATGATTACTGAAGAGACAGTAAAGCTCATCAACAAGTTTGCAAGTCATTTAATTTTGTAATTAGTTTTAATCAAAATTATATTATCTGATGATTGAACTATTGGCAGAAAGGTTCGTTTTTCTTAGTTGACTAAATTGAATTACAATCAAAAGTTTGGATTTGTTGAACCACTTAAACAATTCCTTAAACAATCAAAGTAAACCACTGATTTCTAAATTCTTCTGCCTAAATCTACTTTTTTAGAAAAGTCAATTAAAAGAATGCCTCTCCTCTTATATTGTGGTCAGTAAACTCGGGGGTTGCAAGCGAACTCCTATCATCAATTTTCTAAACTCTGACAGCTGTCAATCTCCCCTCTTCAACAACGGTTCCAATTGTTGTGTCCACGGTTGTGCAGTTCCTGAGCCTGCGCGCGAGATCATTGGAGGCATATGATTGAGCATCACAGTCGAGCAAAGCTTATCTTGTTTCTTATGTATATAACCCTGTCAAAGTAGGAGTCCCCTTTTTTACTCATCTTCCATGCGATGCGCTTCATGACTTTGGATGCTGAGGGAAATGCTCCTACATTGCAGGCGCAAACTATGAGATTAAAGAAGGTCTTCTCGAATTATCTGATTTGCTGTTCATATTTCAGATTATTGAATTACTCGTGATTTTTGTTGGCGTTTTCAAATGATTTTGGACAAATTATTTCATGAAGTTTAAATATTTTAACATTCAAAAAAGTCTCTGAGAATGTTTATTCCCATTCGCCGTTTGCTCTGATGTATATTTTTGCATCTTTTTCAGCTGTTGTGTTTTGATATGTGAAGCGGTCTCATTGCAAGATCTGAGGACATGGTTCCATTTCTACGACATATTTCATTGTGTCTAATGTGAGTATATTCAACATTGATCAAAGTGAAGCATGGGCAACTGTGAACGCCTTGCCACATGGACAGATTGAGAGAGTTTTGTTTGGTTTACATCCTTGTTTTTGTTCCTTACCGTCATCAAAATCATATTTGTTCAAATCAAAGTTGTACCTATTTAGAAAGAGAAAGCATTTAACCAGCATGACGATCCTTTTTCAAAGTCTATTGTATACGCCTCCAGTTCGGTGAAATTCAGCTCGACATGCAACGTCTTGGCGTCTGGTTTGTTGCGTCGTTTGATACTAAGTAAATGCTCCGGTTTTTCGCTGGCTTCTCATTGGTTTTTCCATTGGATGTAGACACAACCTTCGCCAGCAACGAAAAAATTTCTCACTAGTTGTTGCTGTATTTAGGATGAACATAACCATGGATGTCATTATTATGCTATTTTTGTTCTTTGTCGGCACTGCTGATTAATGTTCGCGAATTTGGTGTAGTTCTCCTCATGAAAGTCATTTTCATTGGACAGCGTTTTACATGCTTTTTACATGTTTTGCGTCACAAGATCGTTGCTTATTTACTTAGTTTGTTCTGTAATTATTTGTTTTCTTTTTCTGAAAGAAATTCAGCGCGCAGTTCAGTTGAGCCCGTGACGTCCTCTTCGCATTTTTTCTGGCTCTGGCGATTTGCTTTGTTTTTGTGATGAGGTGGCACTTAATAAAATTGTGCAAAGTCTAATCCGATAGCTCGGAGTTTATCAAGGAGAAGTTTCAGGGATTTGATAGAATCTGCTGCATTTCCCTCAGCAACTTTCTTTTTTGGGATTGTTAGAGTCATGATTTTTCACAATGTGGGCAGTGTCTTTACTTCATACATTGTTGTTCCGACCCCTTTTGAGGGGGAAGGAACTATATACTCAAACGTGTTTTTTTTGTTCAGTCAATTTTGGCCGATCCATATATTAATTGTAGAGAGTTGAGACTGGTATCATTAGAAAGCTTGTCCAGCGTAGAACATGGAATTAAAAAGATTTTTTCATTTTCGTATGTTACAGGGAATTATCGAGGTTTAAATTTTGAGAAATTAGTGTGAATTCCGGCGAGATTTTATTCCTTTTTTCGGAATTTTTGAATAACATTTCGCCAATTTTGCTAAAATTTGTTAATTTTTTTGAAAGTGTTGTTGAGTTTTATTTGTAAAAACAAAAAAGTTCACAAGAATTTTGTAGGCTATTTTTTTGTCAAAAATTCTGGCTAAATATTTCAAAATTAAGACTTTTTCTTCAAAAACAGCACGAAATAAGTTTCTTTAGTCCATTTTGATTAAATTTACAGGAAGTACAGACCCAATCACCACTAGCACAATTTTTGTAGAATCAAAAGGGGGCTTTTTTTCCTTCAAATTCCGTTGAGAGTGCTCTGTAATTAAAAACTAAGCCGTTTTTTGCTAATTTTATTTATTGATAATCAAACACGCAGCATCTAGTTTTGATTTTTCAACAAACAAAAAATCAATGTCTATAACCTTCGAATAATTAAGTGTTCTTAAAGAACAAACAGCATTAGGAGGGCTAGTTTTGGACCATTCTTGGACTGCTATAATCCAAAAATATTTCTGATTGTAAACAGTCGGTCTTTTTGATAAAAAAAATTCGATCTCTTCTACAATAATTAATTAACAGAACATTTCAAAAGCTCACTAATGATAGTTCCAATTGGTTTCCTAATTAAATCCACATTATTGTATCTAGTTGATTACTTGAAAGCTTATGGTCGTTTTGACTTTTAAAAGCATTAGATTTTCAAATAAATAATGACTTTTTGAAATTTTGCCTCTAATTTACTCTTTTTTGGTCAACTTTTAGCTTATTGTCCGCAAAGAAAGAATGCTTCTTCTTTCTATCAAAATCAAATTTAATCTTTTATTGCAGTTTTACGCTTTAAGTTATGGCTACTGGCTTTAATATAACTAGATTTCAAATTTTCTTAATTATTAGTTATTTGCCCATTTTTCACGTTTTCTAGTTTTGTCAAATTATCACGTTATTGACAGTTCATATATCACATTATTGGCTTTAAAAAAGGCAAAATTGATATTATTAAAATGCATGAAGATTTAGATTATGATTTTAACGGCTTCGACACTACCTTCTCGAAAAATTTAATTGAAATTTTTATATTGTCTTTAACTGCCGTTTTTACTTTGTCTTTTTAGTTGTATGAAATTTTACTGTACAATGAGACGGTTTCATTGCCGTTCGATGGAAGAATACATGAGACGATATTCTGATTTTAGTAGATAGCTGATAGCTTTCATGACTCTGAAGACAATTGTCTTCCAAATTAAAAAAAAACACTTTAACTTCGCAATTTTGTTCCTCTTTTTGTTGGGTTGTTATCTAGTGTCGTTAATTACAGGCCAATTATGACATTATTATTGTTAACGGAAGGTTCCAAAACGGGATTAGTGTCACACAATCTAATGTTTTTAAAGAATTCATTGACTTTACTGGCTTCGACACGAAAAAAAAGTAAATTAATTTTTGATTTTTTTCATGTTTGACGTTCTTTTTGTAGACATAAGACATATTCTGGATAGTTGCAATTCTCATGGGCTTCTTTTGGAAGAATATGCGAACTTAATTGATTTTTTTTCTGTAATTAATGGCGTTCATGTCTTTGGAAATTATTTTTTTTTTCGAAAAGAAATTAAAGTGTTATTTTTTCATTTTGTTTCCCATTTTTGTCTACCTGTTACCTAGCTTCATTAATAAGAGGTCACATAATACATGATCGGTGGTTGCAGAAAGCGCAATGGAACACATTTTGATGGCCATAGTATGGCTTTAAGTTTTCGAAAGTGTTTTATGCCAAGTTTTATATGATTTTTTTGTTTGTTGTCTATATGTTCTTTTTGTAACCTCGTAAAAAATTGAATACCAGCAGCTATTAATTCATTCTGTGGAAGCATTGGTAATCGTATACCTATGGGATGTTTTATTTGATTTCTAATGGTTTTCATTATTTCGAAATTAATTGTTTTAAAAAAGGAAGCGAATTTTTCAACTTTACTGTTTTTGTTGTTTATTGTCTAATTGTTACCAAGCCTTTTTATTGACTACTCCCTTATCTTTTCTGGTGAATTACAGGTTATTTTGTTTAATATCAGTTTTATCTGATGGTATTTTGACTTTGTTATTAAGTTTTGTTTTTTACAACGGACATGAAGTTTTTGATGTAATTAAGTTTTGTTGTTGCTGTTGTTTGATTTTGCTGTTTGTCTTGACTCGCTTTCATAATATTTGCACATCTCATCAATCTAATGCGCAATTTTTACTCCACCACAGTTATTTTCTTTGGAGACTTTCTTTTCGTTCATACCAATTCTTTTTTAAATACTTGAGTTTTTGGGTTCTTCTATGTTCCTCATTTGGTAGACAATCAAGCCAAAATTGTGGATGAGCGGGGTCGGAACCTTATGTGCGATCGCACATTAACGAGTCGCCTTGTTATATTTGAGAACCAGTTTGTTTGTGTTTATGTTGGACGGTTATTGCTAAGAATTCTTGAGAGAAATTTATGACAACGGGCAAAAACTTGTATTTTTGAGGTCAAGCTGGCAATTGAGGCTGTTAAATGCAATTTTGCTTCCGTTTTTGTATCATCATATGCGCTCCTGATGGAGTGAAAGGCGTGTTCACTGCCAAATTTTTGGCCGAGGTGTTTCTGCCAATTTGGTTAATTTGGTTAACAATTTGCTTCACAAGTTTCATGACGATTGGTCCGAAGGCTCTACCTATTACTTCACCGATACCTGTTCGGCCGCCAGGGAATCCCTTTATGGCAAAAAATTGGCATGGGTTTTGGGAATCAAGGGACGAGGGCTTTTTTGTTGTAATTTGGTTAGCTAATTTTGGGAGAATTTTGTGTAGGTCAATAAAAAAGACAATGCTTTGAATGATGTAGGTAGCGGTCGCCATTCCTGGGCATCTATCCCTGGGCCTGCACGATCATGGCTTCCAAATGTATTCATAGCTGCTCTGCGAATAGTGCTTCCATTGACCTCTCAAAATACGAGGAATGGTAGTGGGTTAATTTGAGTTTCAGGGGTTTACTTTTTGAATATTTCTCTCGCGCAGGATTTGGAGTACAGTTTTTGTTACCCATTGACTGTTAACTTCTCAATCATGGAGCGGATACTATTTTTTGGGATTCTTCACTAGCTCATCTGATGGCGTTTGTGGTCTTGGCTGAAGTCTTGTATTTATGGAGCTCTTATATTTGTTGAGGTCATGTTTCGCTTTTCTCCTAATGGTTCGCTAATGAGCGTCCGAATGGGTCCTAATGAGTTGCAAAGCTTTTGCTTCTGTGAAGAATTAATTTATGTCCCCGGAAGTCAATTGATCAAGGCGTCTGGTAATGGTTTTTGCGATCGATGTGTCATGACTTTCTTTAATTTGCGGAAAGATCAGCAGCAGCGTAACAAAATCTCAGATCATGGCTTTTTCCTGTTTCTTCAGCATCTTCATTTGTTGAAAGGATTGTCGCTAATGTGTCAGTGAAACTTGAATTCCACTTTATTTCTGATCAAGACAAACGCAGTTCTTAAATGTACGAATTCGTTGTAAATAAATTTCAGATTTTTGTTCAAGTCGGCGACCAAATTTTTCCAGAACTCAGGGGCTGTAGCTTTAATAAATCTCAGCAGTCTCTGTGGTACTGCTACTGGCCTGCGTTGGTGCGTGAAGATATTCTGTTAAGTGTTTGTATAAGAAACCGAACGGTGTTAGTTTGCGGTTTACAACCCGCAGCATTTTCCATGCATATAGTTTCCGTAGGAAGAGTAGAAGACGCCGCTACGTCTAAGGTGATTCTAACATTTAGAGCAGCCTGCCCAGGATTCAGACCTTGTAGGGGTTGAGGAGATTGCTAATTAGCAGTACCTGGCGTCAAGTAGAGAAGATAAACAGTGAAACAGGATAATAGATCATGAAGAAAATTAACGAATTTAAAAACTCCTTGGGACGATAAGTGTACACCACTACGACAGAAAATGCTGCTACTGGAAGACAACAAAGGCAATGTGACAAAGACACCAGGTGAGTTTCGATAAGAAGATTAAAGGGACACATTTGCGAAGGTCTAATTGTTTGTCAAGAAACATTTGTTTTTTAAGTCTACAATTTTTGTGTACTTATGACGGTGGGTTTGATTTTTTTTCAACTAGTTCAAGCAAAGCTTAGTAGCTTGTAGCAAAGTTCGCAGAATGGCGTCGGTGGCCCTTGAGTCCAGCTATTTAGTCACTCTTCGCAGATACAAATGCGGTTTTTGCTGCATGTCATTGAACAGATTGGCTATAGTGTCGCCTCGGTAGGAGTGGACAAATGCTGAATCGTCTCTATTATGAAGAACTTCATCCCTGAGATTTGGTGACAAGATTAAATCCCAGGGCAGAGTTTCAGTGGTGAAGCGTGTGCGCTTTACCTGTTAACAGATGACAAAATGTATCAATAGTTCTATATTAAAACACTCCGGTAACCTTTATCTATCCAATCCTAAAAATAAAATTTAAGAAATGATATGATGCGATGCCAATTAACTGAATAATCCCGCGTATAGACAATTGTGGAAAAAACAGAGATGATTAATAACCTCAAACTTTTGCTTTGGATTAATTAGTTTTTCAACGTTTCGGTAATTTTTGAAAACTTTGCTCTGTAAGTTTTTCATACAATTAGCCTGCGATTAAAACGATCTAAAGCATCAGAATAAACCTAGAAATTACTGAAGTTACTGATTTCTTCTGCCTAAGTCTTTTTTTACTTGAACTGTTTCTTTATTTCTGCTGTTAATACTCTCAATCAGTTCAAAAAATTTTTGATTTGCGTACGACCGGTTGCTATAGGTACGACCCGATTTAGGCTACTGTTTGTCATAATGTGTAAATATGAAGCAATAGGGGTTGTTTCAGATGAGCAGAAAAGACGTAGGAGTTTTCTTGGGTGTCCCGTTTTTTCACCCCTATTTATTTAACCCCCTATCATTTAACCCCGATTTATTCACTCCTGTTATCATTTAACCCCTCTATCTTTTAACCCCTCTATCATTTCACCCCGATTTTAATCTTTCTATAAAATAAGGACAATTAAATTAGCAATATAATCATTTGGCCATGCCTCGCGGGCCAGGCCATGCCTCAGCGGCCCGTGGGACTTGATATGAAACTATCACAACCGAACGTGGGATTAATTTATCTACTTAATTATGACAAAATATGCCTTTAATGTCGACTCCTAATCAGCGGGATGAAATGATATAGGGGTTAAATGATAGAGGGGTTAAAAGATACGGGGTTAAAATATGCGTGGTTAAATGAATCGGGGTGAAAAGAAGTAGAACCGTTTTCTTGTACCAAATCTATGAAATCCTCTGAGGGCTCTGGTAGTTCAATTTTTATATCAAAACAATTGAATATTGTTATGAAACAATTGGGGTTAAAGGAGGAGACGCCACAGTTTGTTTTATAGCTCAAAAACAGGCAAGTTACCTTGAAAATAATATTATATGCGTTTAATCTGGACGATGAGTGCACTACCTGGTATAGAAATTGCCTTAAAATATTTATTACCTAAAGTTGATCCACTTATGCCTGATCCGCACTGTTCTTTGTCTTATGAGAATGTTTCCGCCCAAATTTCTTAATTTCTTAGCAAGTGGCTTCAGCGGTCATAAGATCTCAGGAGTGCTTTAAAGAACTGCAAACAGCAGAGCTAAAGGCAGTGAAACAGTAAAGTACAAATAGAATAGATGACTGTCTACGGCCGATATTGGCATTAACGAGTCAATTATGGCTTACGAGAACCTAACTTACACTCGAGCAAATAAATCTACATCAGAAACAATGTCAATCGGCACTTTTTTATCACTTGGTGCAATTAGATAGGAGAGTAATATCAGTGTCAATAAATTCAACGAAAAACTATTCAGTTTAGTAGCCAAAGTGAAGAAATAAATAATCGCACAAAAGACTCAATCTGATTGATTTAAATGCGCAGTTTCAAAATAATCTTGATTGACTTCACATAGATTTCTAATATCCCTCTGAAAACGGCGTTAACTTTTCTGTAAAATCTCTTTAAAACAATACAAAAAACTTAAACATTGAAATAAGAGGTTGTGTTATATCTATGCGACCGAAACAATATTAACAGACACAAAAAACTGGCGAAAACGGTGTGTTTGATTTTTTAAGCACTATTTGTCTAAACACGTTTCTTTTGGATATGGTCATCTTTTTCTTAGCAACATGTCCAATGACCTTTTTGTTCATCACTGCAATCCAAAAAACAAAATGATTCTTGAATTTAATGCAGTAGTTTATCTTGAATCAGCACAGATTGACCACAAAACTTTTTTTCTGATGAAACTTTTGCTAAGTGTTGATTTCGAGTCAATTTTGGAAGCAACAGCTTCTCATGAATCTATTTCAGCAATAACAAAAAAATTCAGCTACATAAAACAAGATAATTGTTGGTATAATTGCTGGTCTTCTGGGTCATTTTTTTTAAAAATTGATGATACCAGAATAGGCAAAGCACACTGCACGGAGTCATTTCCTGGTTTTTGTTTCGGGTGATTTAGATTTTTAACGTTTTGTTAAATTTTTAACACTTTGATTGGTATGTATTTCATACAGTTAGCTCACCTTTAAAACCCTTCGTACCATCAGAATAAACTAACGAATTAATGATTTTTTTTGCCCAAATCTACTTATGTATATAACGGACTTAAATCTATTGTAAATTCTCTTTGCAAAATTTCGATGAACTTAAATAGTGAAAACAGATAGGACAGACAAAAAAACTTGCCAAAACAATCTCTTAATTTTTAAAGCGCTATGTATCTAATACCGCGCCCTTCGGATTTAATCTTCAAATTTTAGCAACATGCTCAATGCTCTCGATTTTATTGCATCACTGCAGCGCGAAAGCAAACATAAACTTGAATGTACCGTCGTGGATTATCTTGAATCTACCCAGAGTGAACCTCGCAAAATTTATTTCTGACGAATAAATGCTAAATAATGATCTGGAGTCAAATTTGGAACCAAGGGTTTCCTATGAATCTCTTTCAGTGACTACAAAAAAGTCCCTAAATATTTGTAAAAGTTCTACTGGAATGCTCAAAATTTAATTACGAAATGAATCTTCTCGCGAAAATGTCTTCCAGGATATTCGAGAAAAGTCTGATTCCTAGATTAGGTGAAACGTTATTAAGTAGGAGTCATTGCTCCAATCTGTGAAACGTTTTAAGCGATACTCATGTTCAACTTCAAAAATACCGCATTCAAAAAGAGAAAAAGGAAAGGTTGAAGTCTTGCTCTATATATTCCAACGATACTTGCACCAAACGATGAACCTGATTAAGTCATGTTTGAGCGAAATTTGAGTCAGTTCGTATTGAACTTAAAAAAAGGCTTTGACACAAAAGCAGATAGAAAACTGCTCAACGTAATTTGCAATCCTTCGAAACAACATCGAGAAAAATTTTCATGTGGACTATCCTACAACTTAGACTACAGTTTGGACAACGCAACACAATTTAAATTTACTGGTTGTCTCTAACCTCAACTCTCTGAATAAAAGTGAGAGAAAAATTTTTAAAAAAAAATTAGCTGTACACCTTAATCTCTACAAATTGTTGACACCGATGAACACAGAAGATTAACGCAAATCTCATAAACACATGTTGATTGCATTTTGAATGTAAAGATGAACATTACAGGCAAAATTGAACTATAGCGTCTCTTGAAGTAACTGATATGAAAAAGACAAAATCGCGATGCAAAATATATATATATATATATATATATATACTGTTTGGTTAAAAAGCAAACGATTTTGTTAAAACTATGTTCTGTTCCCTGGGGCGCTATATCTAACAATACAGTGATGTTCTCCAAATTCTAAATTTATTGATATCAAATGTTAGCAAGGATCTCAAAACTCGTGCTCCAATTGTAAACAAAATATATGAAATAGTAAACACAAAACCATCAAGAAAACTAAATAGACTGACGAAGTTTAGATAACAAAATTATAAAGAAAACAAGATGCACATAGGACTTAACAGGAAAACTAGGCCTCTACTAATCGGGAAGTTTATAACACAAAACGGCAAGTTCTATCGAACTTAAAAACGGTAAAAAACAGTGCTTTTGAAAGAGAGAAAAATCACTGAAATTTTCAAAATACACTCAGAGGGCGACAAGACTGTTGCACAACTTCAACTGCGCTGCAAAAAAAGATATAATAATAAATGAAAATGGAATAAAGGAATTTGCTAATTTAACATTGTCTAATTAAATTAAATTTTACGGAAAAGAGCTGGAAAGTTAGCTGAGAAACCGTTCCATTTATAGTTTGTTAGAAAAAAGACTGGTGCATATTGTACTTATGGAGTTGATTTCCAACAAGCCATTAGGACTTTTTTATTGTTGCTGCCTTACGCTATAACAGATGGCCGAACAGTAATTGTATCACACCTACTTACAATCTTAACGAAAACATAACATTAAAAAACTTTTAGAGCATGCTTGTTATTTCAGCCCAGAGACACACGTGCCCCATTTTAACATAATGATGTACTATGTAGCTATGTAAAAGCACGTGCTCTATAACTGGGAGGTGCATAAAGTACTCGGAGGGTACATACTGGAAAGATCCTATCCTAGTAGACAAAGTGAGAGTAATTGGTTTTCATAGATACAAAAAACCAGACATCCTTATTTCTGACAGACTTCAGCGTGTAAAATTAAATCATACTACTCCAATTGGATTGAAGTTGTCACATGTGTGCAACAAACAACTTTGTCGGGACCACTGCTGTTCAATGTATACGGCAATAATTTTCGTAGAGCTATTAAGAGTGAAACTGCAAAAACTATTAAGCTAGTAATTTGGAACCATCGCACAAGATGCTAGAAAAACGTTAGAGTTAGCTTTTCTTGATGATGACGGACAAATAGTACCTTTTGAAAAAAAATTAATATAAAAATGTGCTGGCTGGAGACGTTATCCAAAAATGCTCAAAGAAAACTCTACCCAAGCACCCTGGATTTCAAATTATGAAATACAAAATCTCTTCAGACTAGTGTTGACAAATTCTCATTTGAATTATATAGGCATCTGGTATGCACAATCTGTTATGATCCAAACGCGCTATGGGTGCATCACTGGTTGATAAATTAGCAAACGTGTGGTGAAAATGTTCGAGGCATCACCGCAAAAACCAGAGATCAGCAAAATTTTCCGTAAGTATGATCAAAACGGGATTTTCAAAAGAAGACTGACATTCCGCCTGTCTGAATAGAATGTGTGTTATGCAAAAACTGATTTCAAGCGAAATGGCAAAAAATAAAACAAAAAAAGCATATGCCAAAATGCATGATGTTTTTTGTATCCTTACGTACTGCAGCGATCAAGAACACGGGGAGTAATTTGAGGAGAAACTTTGTCCAAAAGGTATAATGAAATGATGTGTTGGTTGGAGAGGCTACAGAAATTGCTCAAAGTGCAAATTTGGATGACATTTTTTGCATTTTTTGTATTGAGAAAAAACCGATGGAAACTTAAAATTTGCAAACTTGGTACAAAAAAACCTGTATTGTATCTAAGAAAAAGTGAACAAAGAACGAAACATGGCTTTTCTTGATATCACAATTAAGATGAGCACCGTCAGACGATCGAAAAGAACATAACATTTTGGACCAAAAAACATCCGGTTGAATGCTCTTCAAAAATTCTGTCCTATTCTTTAGATCACATAATAGGTAGCAGTAAAGATCATTTGAAAACACAGCCAAAAAACCACCTAAGAAACCAGATTAGATCTCTCGAAATACCAAAAACTTTTCGACAATTCAGGTGCAACCTTACACAAACATTTGCAAGCTAATGATAAATCTTCATAGTTGCAAATTTTATTCACGACGGTAAAATTAAAGTCCTGTCTCTGCACCCTGATCACATTTTTCCATAAAAGTCTGAAATCTCACGTGGTATATGAACGAAAAGGCAAAGTTTGGGACAGAGACGCCAGCAAGTTAACCCTAGGACATAAGAACATCATAAGAACGATTCGCTCTTGGGTCAACTCTAAGCTAAATGTTAATGATTCACAAGCAGCGTTGAACTTTTGAGAGCTGTCGCGCAGCAGAAATACTCATGGCCCTCAAAAACTCATAAATCATCGAGATGGAGCCAGCACAAGAACAATTTGATTGATATCGTTCACCTAAACCCAAGCTAAAATCGATGTTCAATTAACAATTTTGACTGAATTATAAGGAGAAACATGTTTTGTGCATGACGAAGCAGAAATCCCGTACAAGTTATATTTGGGGTTAGGAAAAACTCTGAATTAACCCAGATGAACTGAAACTTGGCAAAAATCAGCAATTTTTATATAGCACAATCAAAAATATTGCAGATGTAAAATTGAAGTTGTGGATGAGCTAAATATTCTGTATAAATAAAAGTTGTTCGATAACAATTTTTCAAATTTTTCCAAGAAATGTCAAAATTGTTGCCTCAGACAAATGAGATACAATTCATCTTATCTTTTTACAGTTTGAGAAACAGTTTTAACCTGACGATGAACGTTAACTTCAAAAACATTTGTTGGTTTCGGCAAACAAAATGTTCGCATAAAAGTGATCGAAAAAACTCCCAGGCACAAAATTAGTAAACACTAATGTATTCAAATAGTCCGAGGAATGCAAACATATGACTAAGAATTGGTAGCAATCGCAGATATATGAATCACAATAAACAATCGTTAAAAATCCACAGAAGACACTAACTACAGAATCATTTGGAACCAATTCCAAACATGAAGCTTTCAATTTTTACCTATTTCAGTATTTTGTCACATATGAAAAAATCTGTTCTAATAAGATAATTTCTCCGGGAAAACAGCTGATCTGGGTATTTAAAATGTCTTCGTTCGGTCAAATTGCAAATCATCGGGGCATTTAGGAATAAAAACAAGCGATTGGGATTGAACAGAGAGCTCATAACTTCTCAATTTTACCCCTAAAAAATTATTTCCGTGGACAAAAAAATTGATTTATCAAGTGAAAATTAATCTATCAACAAAATTTTACCAAAGGTATTTTTTCTGTAACCACAGATCAAGCCCTTTTCTTGACGACCTTTTTGGCTACAGCACATCAAAACAAAGAATTCGATATCAAATCAATTGGCTTGATTTAAAAAGTGAACGTTATCGAACACTGTCTTCATTATCAGGTTTACATAAAACTGTTTAAAAAATTGAATAAATATGATTACCTGCTTTTCATTGGCCAGTTCTGGCAAATTCTGCAAAACAAGTTAAGGTACTAAAAAAATTTTCAAGATACTTTGAAATTTCGGAAGAGATACTTTGAAATTTCAGAAAGAAATTGAAAAGTCAAACTTTTGTCCTTTTGAGCTAATATTTCAACTTTATTTCCCACCCCCGGTTTTTGTGGCCCGCATTTTGAACCTTTTGATGTAGATCACTTCATTTGTCGTTAGTTTTTCAACCACGCGACATGCCTCGACAGTGTCCCGTACAATATTATGCACTGTACCACAGAATTCAACAAAGTTTTGTCCCACAGGGGAATCTTTTTTGTGATATTCCAAAGTTCTAGTGGTAACATCTTGACTGCTTTGGCCAACATAGACGTAATTGAATCCATTACATGTAACATTTGTTACAAGATTCGTTTTCAGTTTTCTGTCGGAATAGAGTTTCAGGGTGGGCAAGCAATTTCTTAATATTCTTTTAGAAGAAAATATTTAAAAAACCACAAAACTTTTTAAGTCCACTGCAAAATTTTGAGTGATTTTTCCTCCTTATTGAACAAAAATTGTCGGTTTCACGTCCATTTTTGTGGAGACAATTAAATTTATTGGGATGATGTTATTTCTCGGAGGGTTTTGATGCGACCTTTTTTCGTAACAATTTTTTTATCAAGGTGACTTCAACAATACTGGTTTTTAGTCCAAAAATCCTGATTTTATTAATAGCAACATAAAAAGATTGCTAACGACTGGCTGCATTGAAAATTTTATGTACAGTCCTTTGATTTATATTTCTTATGCTGTAACTGTGCATAGCTACGGAAAAATAAGATTATGCCGTTATCAGTAGTTTTTTGAAACCTACGACAGCCGTTTTTCTGTCATGGTTTACATTTATGTTCAATTCTAGGAGCGCAAGGGTTCTCATGCAGTTGGGTGTCTCAAGAGTAATTTGTACTTTTTTGTGAAGAGAATTCGCACACTCAAGGTACTCCAGAGGATTCCCCTTAACAGTGCACAGTCTGTCATCCACATATTCTTCGAAGAATTTTAACTCCTGTGTGTCCTCTGTTGTACGCTTTTCACCATAAAAAGAACAGATGCATACATTTTCCTGCTTGTTTTTATACAAGGTCAAGTTTTGGCAGTCCAAAACCGTCAAATGTAACAACATTATTATGAGAGCCATTCCTCAAAGGCATGTGCTGTCTCAGACAGCTTCGCCAACTTGTCTTTAGGTCTCCTGCCAATCAATTCGGAATGGTGCCTCCTTTCTAATTTTGTACAAAATTGATGAAGAAAGTTCCTTCTTAACATCTTTTTTCTTTTTTAAAATTTTTTAAAGCCTTATTGCTTATATAAAATTATTAAATAGAGATGTTATGCTCATGATTTGCCTGTGTGGGGTGGAGCGCTCTTATGGGCTTTAGAAGCAGGCTCGTCAAGTTTTGGCATCATTGCTTCATTGTTCACTCGCTCTGTGCTCTGCTCTCTGTGTTGTCCCAGTGGTTTCGCGTGCTTTTGATGGCCTCTGGTGTCATTCATTCCCGTTTTTGCGTGCTCTCCGGGGTCTGTCTCCAAGTATTATGCTGTTTGTCTGTGAGTGTGCTTCTGTGTGTTTTTTCACGTGAGTAAAGCTGATTGTACCTAGACAATACTGCTGTACCTGATTGTACCTAGATATTACTGATTGTACATAGACAATACCTAGACAATACTGCTTCAAAAATACAACCAGACAATACTGTTTGAATTTCTTGCAGGTGATGAGACAATTCGCTGCAAAGATACTGCTAAGGAATGCACAAGATTTTGTAATTTGTACATCCAGGACAAATTTTATTGAAGACATCAGTCGCGCAAATGTCCACTCATATCGTGGAGCTAACCTAAGCGACCTCTTCAGTGTAGTCAACCAGTATCCTCCCCTCAGTTTGAGATCAGTATACATTGTTGCAGGAATCATTGATTATCACAGCTTCTGCTCCTACTTCATTGAATGCTACCGAGCGATATTTGGCATCATGTGTTATAAATTTCCAACGCCTATTGTCGTCTGCCCTAAAAAAATGCTACATCAAATACTGAACTTGTTAACCCGAAAAAATACAAGATGAACTTGGCTCTGCGCCGTTTTCTTCAATTTTATACAGTTCCTCAAATCATTTTTTCTCTAGCAATTCGTCTTTCTGTCGTGATGGCTTTCATTTTTTTCTCTGCGGTAACCATTTGTTCACCTTGTATCGGCATATCTTTCCGCAATGAATTACATGCATAGTTTTATTTATCTTTCTCGGAGTTCTATGCTTGGGGAACAGCCTCCCTCGGACAATATCCGACACTAAAAACCATTGCTCTAATTGTTCCATTCACCTGCAAGGAAGTGGAGTTTGGTGCTACGATTGCAGTCAGTTCAAATGCAGTGGCCGGTCAACTAAAGACGAACACCATATAAATCTTGTTGCAAACATTGCAGTGAACAGTGAAAGTGCTGAAATTCACCCTCAAAAACACCTAAAAATAGACCGACAATCTAACTCGAGGCTCCCCAGAACCATGAAACCAAAACTTTTGCTCCTCAAAACTTTTGCAAAAATTTGCAAGAAAAAAATAGAAAATCTAGGGAAAATCTGCAATGAAATAGTTCATTAGAAACCAGTCATCTTTGCCATTAGCAACAAAAAGGTTTCAAAACTGCTAATTTCATGAACATCACACTCACTAAGACGCTCGAAGACGGACTTGAGCCTAAATGCGCTATGATTTGCGCAAAGATCAGGCCGCATCTACTTCTAGCAAGATTCCCAACTGAAAACTATGCATCAATAACAAAAACCTTGTCTAGAAGGCTCGATATGTGGATCAAATGCAAAATTGATACCTGTTCGTTGAGGCAAAGGCACTTCAGAAGCGTTTAAGAAAAATAGAAAGAAATCGAGAAATGGGTTCAGGAACGCGTTTAAAATACTGAACAGAAAACTGGCTAGAAAAGATATCGAAAATCTATGTACCTCAATTGATACAACAATCGGAAACTCTTATAAGACCACATCAGACTTTTTCATTGATAAAAGAATAGTCAAATTCAAGAAAGGAACAACTCAGGATGATATAATAGCCATGGCAATGCACGGAGTTGCTATACTTGCTCCCATAGAAATGATTGAAGATCAAAGTTTGACTTATGAATGTTACGCAGATGACGTTAATGCGGCCGGTAGCCCTGAATCACTACGAATCCCAATCAACTTTGCGGTGCATTTTGCTATATTGTAATCAAATGTCAATCTGTTACAAAACCAGAGTTTGTTCAGAAGGCGAACAATTTTTTTGGGGGGGGGCTAGATGTCATTGTTAGGTAATCGTGATCTGTGCTCAGTTACTGGCTCTGATATAAGCTGCAAAATTTTTTTGAAAAATCAAATACTTTTACATATTTAGGAAACTCGCCAAACACGGCAAGGTGTCCCTCAGAAGGTTTACAAATCGTTTACAAATTGACTGCAACAAAAATTGAAATATTAAGTAGAAATGCATGTTCTGCCTAAAAAATTTTTCAAATTGCCATGCGAGCAACGTGATATTGTGGATCAAAACGAAAATCTTCTGTTCAAAACTCATGCAAACAAGGACTCTTACTAAAGGTTTTAAAGTTTTTTTTAACATTTTAGCAAACTTTAGGGGTGTAACCTGTAAAGATTCAAGAAAAATTCGAAAAGGTTTATAGATAATCAAGACAACTTGCTGTATATGTGCATATCTGTAAATATTTACTCATCAAGTTTTAAACTACTGAAGATTCAAGTTTTTTCTGCGAAAACGTTCAAGTAATTTAACAATTTTACTTTGACTTTTAAAACTTTTTAGCTGTACAGACAGGTCGATAGTGAAACGATTACCTATCAGAAGGGTTATATTAAAGATGTTATTTCAGAATAACAGGTTTTTAGAGCCACCATGCACATAATAGTGGCATCATCTTGTTCTCACGCATTGAACAATATGACTGACGAAAGCAGGAGAGGACTGTCGCCCCACATCAGAACAATTTCGGGCCTGAGTCTGAACCCAAACTCAAGAAACATCCTGAAAAACGTCACATTTGTAATAGAAAATAGCAGAAGCCTTAGATACCGGATGGATCTAGTACTGTGGCACAATACTATTATCAACACAACTACAAAACATAGATCCAATAACTTCAGTCATTGTGACCCAGACGGCCTCGTGGAGTACCTGCAGCAAGACAGGTTCAGTTTTGAAGCTATTGTGTATTATATACCTAAGGGAGCCCTTTATTTTGTAAAAAGTTTGTTGAAATCAGGTGTTTAATCCAATTAACCAAGCACATTAATTCCCGACGAAAACAGCGTAATTATTGGTGTTTGAAGCAGTACAGCGAATTTTAACAAGAGGATGCACCACTTGAAGACGTTGGACATCATTTAGCGACACCGAAGGAACCTACGCAGTTTACTGAAGAAGAGAATAGGTAAACCTATGTTGGGAAAACGTCAACGTCAGGCAAGAGAGAGGCGAAGCTTAACGGGGCCAACTTGTTAATTACAGACTTTGTTGTCTGTAGTTCAGGAGAACCTTGTGCAAATGACGCCACTCCTACCACTAAGTTGGTTGAAACGTGTCCTCAGAAAAACTGAGAAACAGAAGAATTTTCTGGAACATATGAAAAATTTAGAGAAACGGGAAGATGGAAATGGAAAAATTTATATTCTAGAGAAATGCGTTGAAAGTGATGTTATACCAGGTTTTTTAAAAGTTCGTGTTCCCAAAAATGATGCTTTCCGTAATCAGGCCGTACGTGGTTTTCAACTTAGGCTACTTAAAACGGAACTAAGCAAAGCAAGAGAAAATCAAACGAAACTCGACGCAAGGGCTGACAATATTAGGAGTGAACTGTGTCAGGCTCGGCTCTGAAAGAAAAACTGCTCGGATCTCTGGCCTTCAACATACGCTTATCTATCCGGAAAATTAAACTAGAACATAAACTAGGGTTGGATGCAAAGTTGAAAAAAGCTGTCTGTACGTCAGGACAGACCCTTGAAGGAAGAAACTTTTGATTCCATCAGAATACTTGATGACATTAGCTTACCAACATTTGTAAAAGATCTTCTGTCCGACGGCCCAAAACATCCACTCCGCGACAAGTTCAATGAGGTGGACTTATTAGCAGATGTAGACAAACTGGTCCGCACGCTACGAGAAATGTGAACTGATGGTAAGAAACTGTATGAAATTGAGGTCTCTGCAAAATGGTACGCTAAAAATGTCAGAGAAACAATCGCCGACAGAGGGGTTGTGAAAGTGGCAAAATTTTTGGAAGATAATGACATCGTGGCTGTACCTTTTGAAAGGGACACGGGATTTTGTGTGATGAAGAAGCAATCATATCACAAAAACTGGCGGATGCAGATGTCCTTGATAGCACACAATTTCAAGAAGTTGCTTGTGCCGGCGATAAAATTGCTCTGAAGATTGAAATAGACATCAACGGCACGTTGCTTGATATGAAGAAGAGCTCTTTATTAAGCAAAAATTTATCAAAAACTGCGTTCAACAGGAGCACAACCCAAGAGAATTTATTTCGCCTAGCTGTCTGTACGGCATCACTTGCAATAGCTCTTGCTAACAATTGGATTAAAGCATCTGAACATCAGATCAAGTCAACGAAAGAGATCATTAATAAGATCCCTAAAAATGATCTTGAGGCCCTGAATTCAACCGTATAGTCACTTATAATGGAAAAGGAGTCGAATGTGAGAAATGTGCGAATTGGTTCCAAGCAAAATGCCAAAAATTTTGACTATCACCTTTACGCGAAATTAAGAAATGGTGTGGTACTGCTCCAATTGCCAGATGGTTGACAAATTAAATAGTGAACCGGAAACGGAAGGACAATTATTCTCAAGATATGTAGAGGGTATAATTTGCAGGGTAAATGGTGAACCGGACACCTTTCTCAAAAAAGTAATCACCATTTATAGAAAATCAAAATTCACAATAGAAAAACTTGACGAAAATTGGAATTTATCCGTTTTAGACATGAACATCAATGTAAATAGATGTAAAGAAGTTAATTTCGAGTGGCACAGGAAACCAATCGATACGGAAGTTGTCTTCCGTAGCTGTGCACCAATCCAACATAAAAAGAATGTTGTAGAAGGGTCTGTTCACTGCGTTTTTAGAAGCAATAGCACATGGCAAAATTTTGACAAAACTTTAAAGAAAAATGAAAGTATTTAGCTAAGAAATCAATACCCTGAAATTTGGACTTCCAAAACAATCAACGATGCTTTACAGAAAATCAAAAGTAAACGTCAATTGAAAAACGGAGGCGAGAAGTTACAACTGAGGGGACAAAAAAGGCCAGCGAAAGATGTTAAACCTTTTTTTTCCTGTAGTATCGAGGTAACATCAAACTGCAATTGAAGCTAAAATTGGAAAAAACGTGCAAATTGACAACCATATTTGATGTTGTTGTGGCTTGGGGTTTGACACCAGAGGATTTCTCCCATAACTTCTGATTAGAACAATTTCCAAATGTTGCGACAGTCACAGCAGTCGCAACATAGTTGCCATGTGCAAGGGTTGGAATTAGAGAATCTGTTGTCGACAAACTTCCACATCAGGTTGACTAATCTTGATTTTAAACGGACAGGGTCGGCAAACTGAATTTTTTTGTTTATTCTGATAATGACTCTGCATGTGCGGTTGAAAAATGCTCCACGATTCTTTTCTTTCTTGCACTTGTTTAGCTTGAAAAACATCGTGGACCTATCAGATTCAGGCTTGCAAGTGGGAATGTTGATGTTATGTTCTCCTTCAACAAGTAGTTTGGACATGAGCAGAATGTTGTTGCACTGCATGAAGAGCGGAAGTGGTAGTACGTTGAGGAGAAGTAGCTGTTGGAGGATGCTTCGATTGGAGTCATAACAGACCCAGTTCTAAGCACGTTTTTGAAAGCTCTCTAAGTCTGTGGTTGAACCACGGCTCAACCGTACGCAGTTCATTCCATAGAGCAGTATTGGCAGAAGAATTGGACTTAAATAGTCCGAGTTTGACAGACACATTGACTTTTGGCGAAACGTTTCTTCGAAGCAGGTAAAGAGCCCTGTTGGCTTTCTTGAGTCTTTTGAAGATGTGTAGAGACTAGGTCATGTCTTAAGTTACAAAAAACCAAGATATTTTATGGAGTCAGCGCTGTGCAGTTGACTTATGCTTAACATCAGATCTCAGGAGTGGAGGTGGATTCTCAGTGCAGGGCACTTTTCAATTGCCAGACCAATTTTGTTGGTCTTCAACCAGTGCTGAATGCTGTTCAGGTCTTCTTAAATTTGCCAGTCGGCTTTTCTTGTGAAAAGGAGCTTTAGGTTGTCTGCAAAGATGAATGATTCGCTGAATTTCAACAAGTCAGGTAGGTCGTTGATGAAAATGAAAAATAATAGTGGCTCGAGCAGTGAGCCCTGTGGGACACCGCTTGTAACTTCGAGAGTTGCAGAGGAACAATTATTCAATCGAACAAATTGTTCCCATCCGAACTGGTAATCATGAAGGATTTCGATGAAGCAACCACCGACTCCAATTAAATCACACTTCTCTAGTAGTAGACGGTGCGGTACGCGGTCATCATGAAGGATTTCGATGAAGCAGCCACCGACTCCAATTGAAGCACACTTCTCTAGTAGTAGACGGTGTGGTACGCGGTCAGACAGTAGTCGGTAGACGGTGCGGTACGCCTTTGAGAAGTCGGAGTAAAAAGCAACTACATTGTCATCCTTGTTGCACTCCAGTGACTGACGCACTCTTTGAAGTATTTTTCTCAGGTTGCTTAATATCGAACTTTTGCGCACAAAACCGTGCTGATTATAACTCATGAAATGCACAAAATGAGTGTAGAGAGGCTCATACATGCATTTCTCAAAGAATTTGCTGTAAATGTTAATGAGGGATATTCCGTGATAGTTGTTCATCAGTTTCCTAATGCCTTTTTTGTAGATGGGACTAACTGCTGCTACTTTCTACTTCTTGAGCATTCTTTTTAGTCGCTTGATGTTTTTGTGGAGTGTTGAACTCATCTGCTCGGACGTTTGCTGGTACAAAATTGGTGGGATGCATTGAGGCCTCGGGTCGTCATTATATATAGTTCTTGTAGGATGGACTTGATACTGGCTTTCGAGATGCTGAAATTTGTCAGCGTTGGATTCTCTACTTTAATATCTTCAATTCTTAAGGGTTCTTTGGCGGAGAACACTGAGTTGAAGAAAAAATTAAAAAAGACGCCTTTTGGGTTGTATTTGCAGTTCTTCCGTCGTACTCCATATCAGATGAAAAGTTTGAGTCCTTTGTCAGACTTTTGAGATGCTTGAAGATCAGTCCGGTTGTTCGTGATCCTAGCAAACCGTTCCGATATTCTTTACGATCATGTTCGATCAGTTCAGATACCAGGTTTTGGAGTTTAGCTACAAACGCTTTTCGATAGCTTTTAGGTCTCAAAACAAGCCTTTTGGTGGCTCTCTAATTTTCGTAGCAAATGCGACGTTCTTGGTTTGCTCCAGGGAGGGCGACATTAACCGTGCCTAGTTCTCGATGGGACATTCCTGCGTATGAGTTTCGCCTGGTATTCTTCGAGTTCTTTGTAGAAGTTGTCAATGTTAGTGAAACAAAGGAGTTTGCTCAATCTCACTGGCTATTTTGTCAAAATCAGCTGAACCAAAACTCCAATAAAATTCTCTTCTACTATTTTGAACTATATGTGGTAATTTGATTGTGCTACTAATCCCAATGTTGTCAGAACAGTTGAAAATTTTCGAAAAAGCATCTGCATTTGTTGAAAACACGTTGCCTTTTTGGTGGAAAACGACATCAAGAACGTTTCTGCTAAAGGTTGGGAAAACAATCGGTTGACGGAAGATTCTGTTTTTGAAGAATTCAATTACTGAATTTTCTTCCGGGTGAGTACTGGTCCAGTTCGTCCAATTCGTTTTGAGGAAGTTCAAGTCTCCACAGACGAAGGCTATGCAGTCTTTTGGGATGCAAGATAAAATTTTCTCAAAGTCTTCGATTGAGTATCGATAGGGGCTGGTCTTCGGGGGGTTGTAGAAGGAACAGCAAAATATTTTGTTCTTGATTACTTGAATTTCGCAGATAGCACAACTGTCGACGTCATCCAGTGCCAATCGACGACAGTTGAGGGCACTTTGGGTAGCAATGAGATTGCCGCCATGTGGATTCTTGTCTTCAGTGGATTTTCTATCTGAGCGAAAGATCAAGTAGTCATTCAGAGTAGCTCAGGATCGCTTTTTTTGTTATTGAGCCATGTTTCACAGATACAAATCACGGCAGGCTGGCATAAACTGATGGCATTTGATAGATGGAAGCGTCTTTCGTAACTCACCAGGCTTCGTGCGATGATCTGCAAAACATACATGTGGTGTAGTCATGAGCTTGTTTCAGGACTTACGGAGTTGTTCGGCTCAAGATCCACCTAAAAGTGTTTGTTAAATAACGCAAAGTTTCTTATCTTCAGTTTCTCTCGAGGAACACCGTCATTCAATGGCTCTCTCCTGCGTTTGAGCCAGAGACTTTATTTAAACGCTTCTTCTTTAGTTAATGCGTACGTGAGATAGACCTTTTCGTCCACGTGTTTGTCTCGATTTTCAAAGCATTTTTAATAGGACCATTCCGGCGTCGTGTTCTGTTAATACGTTAACAAGAAGTGTTTTAGGTATCATACGTCCATTGCTAAATTTCCATTGTTAAATGAGTCTCATCATTTCCACTATCTGAGGCTGGACGCCAATAATCTTCAGAACATATTTAACTTTTTCATTTAAGGGAAGAAGGTTCTCACCACGTGATTTTTCGACATCTTCGGGGATGCCTTGGGTTCGGAAACTCTTCTTGATGTTGTGATCGTCATATTTATTGTCCTTTTCTTGGATTGCCTGTCTCATTCTTTTCGGGAATGCTCCGAGCAACTACTTTTGCATAGGTGTCTTCAACGTTTGCGGAGGTGGATTTCATCGCTTCTTCAACATTAGTTTCTATTAACTTGGTCAAACTCGTCTTTAGCTGTTCCTTTTTTGACTTGAAGTTGAACTGCTCAAGTTTTTGTCCTATTTACCACTCGTTCTGCGCCGTATGAAGGTCTCGCGTTCGTTTTTCTCCACGCATTTGTTGCAAAAGAGCATAGCGTTCATTTCATCTTCGGCAAAGCCGTTGACAGCAACTTTTGTCAGGTTAGTGCATACTGATGTCAAGTGTATGTGACAATCGTAAGCGACACTGTGATAAGTTTTGTCGCTGGGATTGATGTTCTTTTTGCAGGTCTTGATGTTGCGAGTCATCTTGTCGTTGAAATCCAACTGACCGTGGAGTTAACCGGTTCAGAAAGATATACACGATTACAAGATTGATTGCAGGAAAGAAAAGAATAGACTACCTAGTTAGCATATCTTGCAAAGCGTCTTCGCTGGGCTGAGGATGGTCGTTTCTTTTTTCTCTTGAATGCAAGAAAATCGTCTTTGACCCTCTTAACAAGAACCAGGAATTTCAACTATAGTGATGGGCAAATATAGAGAGCTTGTCATCGAGCTGCTATTGTAGTATCTCTTGGTTTCCTTTTTGACAAGAGATCTCTCGAAAGGTGAACGACAGGGAAACCAGATTTAGTCGCTAGGTACTGGTAAATATCAGTTGCACCGTTTCTTTGCACGTAAACAATTCCAGAGAGTTTGAGGATCTTCAGTAATTTGAAGATGAGTTATTCCCTGGAGAGCGGGGCACGTCTAATACGGGGATGATGTGTAATCGAGTTGTTTATAACGTCGTGCCAGATGATAATACTCTCGTCTTTGTGGACTCAAGATTTCAGAAAGTTGACAACTCTTTTTTCGGGGTCGGCTCTAGGGTTCAAGCTGACACCTGGGGTTGATTTGACTCATGGCTGTTATTGTCGTCTGATGTTCTTACACTTTGCTTAAGCTGTTTATAGAGAGGAGGCAGCAACAATAACAACCATTCACAGAAGTTGGGGGGCCACCACGGCTGCCTCTTACATGATTTTATCTGAAAGTAAACTATTTAACAACGCGAAAATTATGTACTTGTCTACCATCCCTGAAATCTAGTTTTGATGGCAATCTGAAGTCTCATGGGGACTACGAAATAAGTTGTTGTGGATGCAATTCCACCTATGTCGGACAATTGTGTCGACATTTGGCCACGAGATTTTCGGAGCATCAAAAAACCAATTCGCCGTTCATGTAGTTTAATGCTATGGGCCTTTAAGGGCCTTTCATTATAAGGTAACTCAACAGTGCCAGGATAGCGAAAAACTTATGACCAAAGAAACTCTACACATTAGTAGACACAAGACAAAACAAAATACGCGGGACGAGTACAAAAGTAGTGAACTAACAATGAAATATTAAGTGCAGAATGCAGGTTCTGCCTAAAAGAGAAAATTTGAATTGCCACATAACATGCGAGCAACAAAATTCTCTTATTCAAAACTCATAGAGAAAAAGACTCATTTTTAAAGATTTAAAGTTTTTTCAAACTTTTTAACAAACTTTAAGTTTGAAACCTGTAAAAATTATAGAAAAATTCAAAAATTTAATTAGATAATCAAGACGCGTTGCTGTATACTTGCACATCTGTGAAAATTTACTTAATTTTTTTTAAACTCCTGGCGACGCAAGTTATTGCGAGAATGTTCGAGTAATTTAACAATTTTGTATCAACTTTTGACACTTCTTAACAATAATTGATTTTCAATGCTAGGACTTCTTCAATTTCTGACAGCCTGCTGAGGGAATTTAAAAAAAAGAGGGCAAACGAATATGAAAGATCTGATCTGATATGTGAGCGGTTAAAGAATGATAACGCTCTAGATGCAGAGCTTCATCAGGAAAGAAATGCTTCGGAAAATCAGAAAAGAAAAGCAGGAAAAGGCTAGATCGAAAACGTGGCCATCAAGCGAAAAAAGGTTCATCCGTCTCATCTACGAAAGAAAGGCCTATTCTCTAGGTTTGGCTATTCAGAAAGGGGTATCATGCTGGGTAAATGCACTTCCACTCAAAAAATTTTTTAAACCAAGGGAGACTTTAGAAATAGAATTGCCCTTAGATGTGGATGGGATCGCGTAACAATGTCGTCAACATGGTATGTGGAGAAATTTTTAATGTAGCGTGTGCTCTTCATTGTAGAAAAGATGGCTATACAGATCAGGCGCAATGACCTCCGTGAGTCTTTTGCCAACCTGCTCAATGAGCTCTGCGATGATGTCGAAGTAGAGCCCTGTCTTCAGACTCTGCAAGGTGAAACTCGCAAATAGAATTATCACTTCTGATGACGACCCTCGACTAGAAAGCTTCGATTCACGTTTCAGCAGAACGTGCATTTTTGAAAGTGATTAATGCGTTTGCTAAGAATTGCCCAAGAAGCGGTGCTAGGAAAATTGGCCGACAGGGTGTTTAGCCGACAAGGAAAAAATGGGAAATTTGGCCGACAGTTTTATCATAATTGGTCATAAAAGTCTCATTGATCCTTAAATCAGTAGTTCGGTTGTGATAGATTCATATCAAGTCCCACGGGCCGCTGAGGCATGGCCACATGCGGTGAAATACCTTGGTTACACTAGTTGATAGACCTTCGTTACACTAGATGATAGACCTTCGTTACACTAGATAACGAAAAAAAACTGCGGTATATTTGTTTTCAATTGGCCAATCACAGCTTCAGAATAAGTGTTATTGCTCATCTTATATAAATTGTCGGTTAAATTTCTCATTTTTTGGTTGTCGGCTAAACGCCCTGTCGGCCAATACGGCGGCCACCGCAAGAAGCATACCGGATTCCTACAAATATCAGGAGTCCAAATGTCAAATGTTTCTATATTCTTTTTTGTAATTCTGATTTAAAATTACTATAAACAATATTGTGATCGCTGTTTACCATGTCTGTCTTGACTATAATTCTGATGCTCTATTTCCCATCTGATGTTTAAGTATTTGACTATTTTTAGGTTCTTAATATGTATAGGAGTTGACTTGCTGCCCCCGAGTTGGCGGGCTTACCCTTTTAGGGGAGGGGCTTTTAGTTGACCTTTTTTCTTTATGAAATTCACTGTGGAAATTTGGGGTCTTTCCCATCATAGCCCCCGCCCCCATGAAATTATAGCCCCCAATTATGATATCATATATGTATGCAGGTTCTACTTCTCACCCCGATTCATTTAACCCCGCATATCTTCACCCCATATCATTTAACCCCTCAATTATTTGTGATTGGGGGGAGGGGTGGGCTACAGGTTATCTCACCACTAAAATGGGGGGGGGGGGGGCTAAAATGGGGAAGACCCGAAATTCGATCATTTTTAATACCATAATTTTGTCAAATATTTTTAATTGCACAGTTTAGCACTGATAGCTTCAAGCTTCCAACGATTATAGTGCTAAATTAAAGTACCTCTCTCTTCAAGAATGAGCAATTCCGAAACATTTTTGTAGTGGTTTTTCCCTGAGATTCTAAGTAAACTAGTTTTTCATGACCCCTATTCAAAACCTTTCCCTCGGCAAGTGATGATGCTTGCAAGCTCCTAAAGGAGGAAGTTGCTCTATTGTGTAGCTTTGACCAGTCAGTGTTCGGTGAACAAAAAAAATCACTTTTCAGTTGAAATGAAGAGTCCATTGGTAGAAAATGCTGTAGATAAATCTCTAGCCCGAAAAAATGATAAAGCTAAAGAAAAAGTTGCAGGGCCGAAAAAATCAACCCGAGTCCTCGGGCCTCGGAAGTTCTCAAACATCTTCAAATGGGCTTCAAGGAATGCAAACGCCAATGAAGCAATGCGTGTGGATACAAGTGAAAGCTCGGAAGCATGCCCACTATTAACGCCTTCTCCGAGAAGATCTCCGAGAATCGCTGCATACAATAATTTAGATTCTTTGTCTCCTCTTCTTAATTGCAATCTTTTCCCCGAAAGCAACAAAGGATTTGATGCTTCTCTTAGGCTTAACGACAAAGGTCAAGTCATTAAATCCAGGGATGTTGTCGAAAGCTACATGAGGTCGTTGAAGCCTTTTCCTCCCGATGAGAAGAATCGTGGTAACAAAATTGTGGTAAGAACTGGAATCAAAGATTTGAGTCTTATGTCGGAAGAACTTAATTCCAAAGTTAGGATTACTCACTCATCATCTACCTATGATAGCTTGGATTGCTGCGGCACAGGCTCAAAATCGATAACCAAAAGTTGCTCTGCGAGTGAGATTCTGAGCTGGAAGAGAGATCAGAGCAAACCACTTTTCAAGAAGAAGGTACCGAGCTCCACATTACTTGGCCAGACTATACAATTGAAAGACAGCTCTGAAAGTGGCAGAAAACGTAGGGCCAGCAAACAAGATGACCATGAGCTGCTAATCTGTGAAGTCGACGACCAAGACAATGATGAAAATCTAGAGGAATGCAACGTTCGTGATGGCTGCAAAGGGAAGGGATCAAAGAAGGTTAATACTGTTTTTGCTCGCAAAGTGTTTGGGAATCTATTCGAAAATAAAAATTAACTCTTCGTTTTGGAATAATGGATTGAGATAACCGTTTGTAATTGTTGAGTGAGCTGAAACTTGTAACAAGTGCTTTTTGTTGATGAATAGTTTAGTTTTGCAGTTATTTTGAAGTAGGATGCAATATTAGTCTATCTCAATGGAATTTCAATGATAATGATCTGCACTGAAATGCAAATTCAGACGTATTGTAGTTGGACGAATTGGTCATTTCGTGGCTTGAGAGATCCTCATATTCTAACGTAGTTTTAGCTGAAATGTGATGCTTAGAATTGTGTTATTTGGATAACTTTGAAATTATCTATTGCAATGTGTGCCAATTGTTTTTAATAGAAATTTTTATAATGTTGTTTTTGCGAAGACATGACGGGTCCGAAATAAAGTTGGGACTCTCAAAAGATGAGAAAAACATATGCTGCCTAACATTTGCGCGGTGTCCGGAATATCAGCCGACGTGAAAATCAGCCAAAAAAATCAAAAGTAGGACAATTAGAATTAATTGCTGGGATAAATAATTGCTCTCGAACGAAGTTTGAAGCGATTATTGTGAATGTTTTGGTCATTAGTTGCCGCCGTCAGCCTCTGAAACGGCTATTATTTAGGCGTTCTCTTTTTTACAATTCAAAGAACTTGTATTGTACTGGGGCGCTGTCTTAAGATCTGTGCACATAATTTCATGATTTTTGACGTCAAATTCGAGTAATGATTTTGGTCACGCCGAAACAAGAAGTGGACCGAAAAAGCGAGTGGTTTTGCGGCGTAAAATTTTTTCGCTATAATTTTAAAGTAGAATGAGAAAACGGTATTTGAACAAAAATTCGCTTTCTCGCTAGTGGTTTTTTGTTCACATGCGGCAATTTCACTTTGATTTTTATACTTTTTTTCTTGATTTTTTGAATCGGATTTTTCTAAATGGTCTTCCCAATCCATTCATAGTTCACTCTAGGCCTATATTTTTTTAAGTAAATGAAAATTCTTTCAATTGTACGTCAGGACTTGTCCTGCTATGTTTTTACAATTCAAAGAATTTGAATTGTATTGGGGCGCTGTCTTGTTTTTTAAGATCTGTTCACACATTTTCATGATTTTTGAAGTCAATTTGTGTAGTGATTTTGGTCACGCCGAAACAGGAAATGGAGCGAAAAAGCGAGTGGTTTCGCGGCGTGAATTTTTTTCGCTCTAATTTTAAAGTAGTCAGAAAACGGTGTTTGAACAAAAATTCGCTTTCTCGGTAGTGGTTTTTTGTTCACATGCGGCAATTTCACTCTGATTTTTAATTTTTTTTTCGATTTTTTGGATCGGATTTTTTTTCTAAATGGTTTTCACAATACATTCACAGCTCATTCTAGGCCTAGTTTTTTTGTTTGAATTAAGTTTTCTTTTCCCGCTAGTGGGTTTTTTGTTCACATGCGGCATTTTGACATTGATTTTCTGTTTTTTTCTTTGTCTGATTTTTTTAAAATGGTTTTCTCAATTCACTCATAATCCATTCTAGGTCTAGTTTTTCTTTTTAGTCAATGAAACTTCTTTGAATTGTACGTCAGGACTTGTCCTGCTATGTTTTTTTAATTCGCTTTACCTTTTGATCACGTTTTGCATAAATCACGATTTTCACGTTTGACATCTGACTTACTTCACTCACTGTTTCAACTGAATGGATTTTAAATTCATTCACGCATTCAACTACGCAATGTGGTGAATACTGTGAAAGTCAAAAGGTTAAAATCAAAAGAGACAAGATAAACCTATAAAGCCCGGTAATTAAGTAATTGAGAATTAGGTTATCGAAGTTCTATAGAATGTTTGCCAGCCGACATTGGTATTAGGCTTATTAGCTTTTATTATAGTCCGTTCTAGGTCTAGTTTTTTGTTTAGTCCATGAAAATTTTTTGAATTGTGCGTCAGTACTTTTCCTGCTATGTTTACAATTCAAAGAATTTGAATTGTAATGGTGCGCTGTCTTTTTTAAAAATCTGTTCACGCTTTTTTCGGCTTGTTCACGTCAGTGAGAGAAGTCAGATTAGCGTGGTGATTTTGGTCACATTGAAATAGTAAAGTTTATCAAAGTTCATTAGACTGTTTGCTAGCTGATATCGGTTTTAAGCTTATTAGCTTTCAATTTAGAAGCTTGAATAAGTTATAGTATCTGACTGAAACTGCACGCCAAATTAGAATATTTTGACACTGAAAAAAACCCCGCAAATTTACTCAATTTGTCTTTTCAGTCCCGATGTGCATCAAGCGCTTCAAAGGTGGCTATTTTCCTGCAATCTGCCGGCTACGTTTTATTGCAAAATTTTTGCTTGACCGTTTTTGCGCTTTTGTTCTAGAATATTTTGTGACTTCTCAAGTTACTTTCTCACGCATTTTGAATGATTTCGCTTGCCCTTTTTCTCAAAAAGTGTTGCCAATATATAGCGATTGTTAGTGTTTCATTCACAAAGCCGTTGTAGCTAAGTGGTTAAAAAGGCTACTGCTATCCTGGAGGTCTCTGGCTCGAACCCCTCTCATGTCCGAGATTTTGCACCCATACAATAATTTGTATGCTACACCTCTAAATTAATTTATCCCGCCTGTCGTTCGAGATCAATTCATTCGATTTAGTTGGTTTCTTTGTTGTTAGCAAACATAAGTGGGACGCGCAACTATGTAATTCTCCCAGAGATGAAATTAACGCATTTGACCATGCGGCCTATGGCCTTGGTATGAATCTATCGCTACCGAACAAAATATTACACCTGAACATGTTTTTATTGCAATAACATTTGTGCGTTCTCAAATCTGATTGTTGTATGTCTCCTCTTCGGCTAATTTCACCGCTAACATTCACGGCACCCATTTGCGCACTCGCTAGTTACGAAATAAAGATCAGTTGAAAGAAAGCCCCCTCTCCTGGAGACGGGCAACACGCCGCAGCAAGTCAACTGCTTGTATTGAAAAAGGTAAATTATTACAATCTACCTCATGAACTACGATAGAGGATGCATTTTTAGTTGGTTCGGTTTTTTTTGCAGCGAAAGACACCATTTTGTGGCAGAGGATGAGGAAACAGCTTAGAAGATCGCAACTGATATTAGTTTGAATGATGGATGTGTCACCAGCTTACGGTTCTTGCGTTTTTGACTGATCTTAGCGGCTATCTGTTTGGGAGTTTTTGCTGCTTGTATAAATGTAGATAATGACAGTAGTCAACAGGAATGGTATCAAACGCAGTTTAGAAATGGAAAAAGGAAAGTTAACAGTAAAATATGATGAATGAAAACCAAATGGTTGATACTGCATGGTGATTTCAAAGAGAAGTCTAAAAAACAAACGTTAAATCAGTCTAATAATAGATCGCCACTATAAAAGAATGGAAGCAACTCAACGTTTTAATTTTTCCTTAATAGCTTGCAAATTTAAATCAAGCTTTAATTCATGGCCTCATTTTCGATCTATTAGAAGATTTTGAACCGGACTTTTAGCAATGTATCGATAGAGCTATTGCTTCAAGTACGTGGGAGGCTTGTTCATTTTCATAGAAAAACCGTAGGGAGTAGGAAAATATAATTTTAATATCGTCTCACATGGCCAATGTAGATTGGAAAGAAGATAACGTTTGGCACTTTGTTGAAATTTGAACAAAACTGTACTATCTTTGGTGACCAGTAGGTAAACTCGCCAAAGAAAATCAGATGGGTTCAGTATTGATCATCTGCGCAATCGATTGTGCTGCAAATACCTTGGGGATTCTGAAATATGACTCAACATACTTGAATTTTCTTAAGAAAAGGCAATTGGTTCCTAGTACTTCCGAAGCTGGGCAGCGGAATAACTCTGATCAAACGCGTTTGAAAGATTAACCCAGCGATTTTTAATTTCATAAAGCAATTGAGATAAAGCAACTTGTATTGATTACTCTTATTTAGTAATGCATGACGGATCCATTCTGTTTCGGCCCCCGCAGCTTAGTGGGCGTGCTATTTTTTACATATTAACGTAATCCATAGCAACACATAAATTGCAATTGAGGGTCATAAAAACCGGGGGGGGGGGGGTGGCAAAGGAGAATAGATCCAACAGGACAATGAAAAAAAAATCAACCGAAAATTATTATTAACTCCGACTTTGCCTGACCAAATTAAGCAAAATATTCGCATTTAAAACATGTGTGTCAAATCGATGATTGTTTGCCAAACGTTTATCAACAATTTAAATCAACGTTTTATGAGCAAGCAATATTTCTTTTAAAAAAATGAGATTTGGAAACATGCGCCGAATATTTTTCAACAATTTATAAAGTATTGAAATTAGTTAACTGTTCTCTGCAGAGTTTTGTCGGGATTAATACCATTGGAGTTGTACCATTTTATGACACTCCTGCTTTTCAAATTGCTTGAAAAAAAAACATTCTCGTGTTTTCTGACATCTTTCAATTGAAAAAAACTTTGATTTTAAAGTTGGAAATTTTGTGTTTTCGTTACAAATAATTCCGAAACGCAAAAAATACAATTCTTAAATACATGAGCTAAACAAGAATTAAGGCTGTCAAGTAAAGTTAAAAAATGTCTCCAATCGAAAAGAATAAAATATGCTAGGTTTTCATCTGTTTATGCTGACACTTTTTTTTCAATATAGAAGACATGAAAAAATTCCCGTGAAAACAAAGATTTAGCGTGCAATGAATTTTGCTTCATTATATAAAATTATCTAAAAATTGATTTGCTGTTAATGAAGAGAAAATGGCTCGAAAAAACAAGAATTTTTAAAAACTATGGTGAAAAAAAGCAAGAAAAAAAGCTAATAAACCTTTACATAAGCCGTAAGATGTATCTTTGTTATTTCTCAGGGAATTTTGCGCTACGTTTTTAAAATTTAATGTTCTGCAAGCTTGTTAAGGAAGAAACTTAATTTGTTCCTAAACTTGACCTTTTCATATTAAGCATAATAGCATGCATTTTTTATCAACCAGAAATAAATTTTTGGGCATACTAACTGCACTTAATTCGTTTTATTGACGTGAAATGCTTGCAGGTTTTAATATTGTTACTGAAAAATTGTTGATGCAATTTGTGTTGTCATGTTGATAAACTAACATTTGGTGTATCTGGTACTAAACATAGATAGAAAAATTGTTAATAGTTTGAATGTGAACAATTCTAGCTCTTGCAATATTCCGATCCAATTGATTATCATGTGGTAAACAGCTGAAATGAGCTGACGTTTTGATTCAATTTTTCAATCGATTTGGGCCGTGAAATTAAGATTGCATTTTTTATAACAAAATACTTTAATTGGTAAAACAATTTGAATTTTCGAAGTTTCTAATATCTTTTGTACGCATTCTAAGTTAAAACAAATGAAAATTTTTTGAACAATGTTTTAATTTTTTTAAGATTTTTTTTCAGTTGTGCAATCTAAGATGATTTTTCTGTGTGCCAGTAGCTCCAAGAAGACTTTAAATGGAAGACAATTACATTTTGTTCAGACATTTATAAGGAAATTATAGAAGTTCTCCAGAGTTTTTCTTAAACTAAACTTGATGAAACCTAAGACTTCAAAAGAAATAAATGTTACATGAAAAAACTGCTCGCAGTTTTTCTTTCTTTTTCGCATGAACACACTTATAATATCAAAACTTGTTTTTAATTAATAGGCTTGTATATCCTGAAAACTGACCTTACTGGTCGCAAAAATGTTTGCCATTGAAAAAGTTAGAGTTATCAATGAGAAATATGACTTTTACAGGAAACCTTTTACGGGAATGAATTTACGCGGTAAAACGCGACAAAAAGGTTGCATCAACTTTTTGCGCGTAGAAATCGAGTTTGAAAATAACGTTCGGTCTGAATCGCACACCTAAAATTGACACTAAACATAAGTGCGAAGATAGACAAATTTGAATAACATTAACAGAATGATCTTAGGTAACATTTTTTCCTTAATTTTGCATAAAAACATATTATATTAAACATTGAAAATTGTAAAGTACGGGGTTTATAATAAGGTGACGTTGGAGTTACCAGCGGTGTTGATGACATCACGCCTAAACATGAGCTTTAATTGACGAGGTGCCTTGGCAGTAATGGAAGCCCAGATGTTGCATGCCGGTTATCATCTTAATCGGTAAAGAAAAATATGAATTGAAACGGAAAAATTTTCACTGGAGTTTATGCAGCGGCTTATAACTAGTAACACGGCAAAGTAAATGATGTCCAAAATCCAATGTGGTGCATACACAGAACAGGCAAAGGATGAGGTCCGCAATCCAAAACAGGTGAATGCCGGAGCCTATGCCGATTCATAGTCCAGACAGAACAGAACCTAAGCCAGACACAAGCGACACTTGGCAAGAAATATGTAAAAACAAAGCATCTAATAAATTTATGATTTCATAATTTCACTTCAAATGCCGAAAAACTAGAATAAAAAGTTGATTTAATTTTAGTGTTCAGACCTTCGATTTAAAGGCAATTGTTATTTAAAAATGTGTTTAGGGGGCACAAAGTAGCCCAATCATGTACGTTTTGATACAGGGTGCCAAATATTAGTGTTGCTTGGAAAAATAGTCCAACTCATAGCAATATCCCAGATTGAGGTTAGGTTAATTCGGTCTGGAAAGTCTGATCAGAGGTAATTTCGGTCTGGAAAGTCTGATCAGAAGAAAATTTGGGTCTGGACCTCAACCTAGGTTTCAATATGTAGGAGATAGTCACTTGCTTTGGCTGAAACTCACGGCTTTGCTCAGTCCACATAGATTTGTTGCAGACTGATCGGCAAATTTTTTTGATAAAATCTTGTAGTCGCGATTATAAAAAGAAAAAGCTATGATCACGCTGAGCAGACTAAGATACAGTTATTTGCCAGGCTGAGCAAGATAAATATTCCACTCAAATGCTGAATATATGAAGAAGAGTCCTACATTCTAAATAATGTATAGGTAAATTTACCTGAACACCTTTCATGTAAGGCCTTGTGCACGTAGAATTTACCTGCACAATTTTCCCGAAAATTGCTTACCTGCACACTATTCAAGTGAATTACCTCCAATTTTTTTTTCAAAATTTCAATACAAATCTGAAGCAAAATTTCTAAAAACTGTATTTTGAGGATGAATCGTAATTTGTTTTTTTTCAGACAAGAAAGACGTTTTCATGAAGTTGCATTTATAAATGATTGCAAAAAATGGGTTCAAATTGCAGCACATAAAGCAGACCCAAGTCAAGCTCCTCGATAAAAAACAGATATTGACCAAACGGCCAAGGTTCACGGACGCATTTATTGGATAACAGTTATTGGATAATGAATTTTGATGAAACAGCGAACAATAATAACTAAAGCGCTCGAAAGGCTCAAAATCATTTCAGGTGCGACCAATTAATTAAATTTTCGATTTTTCTACTGCTTATACCTCATTGCACTTCTTCAGTTCCAATGCCTACACCACGGGGCTACGCCCCCGGTTAAGAGCGAAGATTCAGCAACTTTTGAAGTGCTTTTGCTTTGAGATGTCAACTTTTCATAAACGACGATCATATAATCAGCATTGAAAGTCTAAGAATAGATTCCAGATTTTGTCTGGGATTAGTCTTCTGTGCCTTCTCAGTTCACATCACTTGTTGACTCCAATTGGAGCCAGCTCTCGATATTTTGACTCCGCAATTTTTCTCTGCTGGATGAAAGACAGCTGTTAGGGGCCAATCCGAAAAGAGTGAAATTAGACATGAGCTAACAAAACAGACCAAAATTTGGTTATACGCCAGACCAAAGAGATCAGAATATTGTTATTGGACAGACGAAACGGACCGAGGTGTTGACCAGACCGAGCAGACCAAAATTTTGCTGTCGTCTACAGTGAACAGACCAAAAGATGTGTATTAGCCAGACGAAACAGACCAAAATGTGGGCATCTTGGTCATACCAAACAGACCGAAAATTGGAATTGGCCGTACTATCGGCTCAACCAAAAATTTTTCCTGACTACTATATTGGTTCGTACCGGGCCCACTGTCATGCGACCCAAATCGGTCTGACCAATGCCTGTCTTGGGTGCGGGACCTCCACTGGTTAGTGACCCCCCAATAATAGTCAGGCACGCCATCGTGCATAGTGACTTTGCGCAGCGAGTTGATTAAAAGGTTTCCCCAGCGCAAACTACTGGAATGCTCCAGGGAGTTGCAAATTTCCAAAGGGAATTTTAGACAAGCAATCGGAGGACCAGTGTTTGTTGCAGCTTTTAGGGCACCTTATTATAAAATAGACTAGACTTGTTTCAAATAGAGTAAATATTCACTGCGTTGCAGCAAATTTTGTTGCTGAATTATGTTCTCCAAAATATTTGTAGAGAGTGAAAAAATGACAACCCGATCAATGAGTTTTACGGAGTTAATATTTTACGGCACGTACACAATTCAACCGAAAAATGCAAACTCGGTGGAGATGAGACCAGAGTTGGTTTCGAGAGCTGACTTTGTGTTTCCTACGTGATGATATCTTGATTGCAAAAATTGAAATAATGAACACCCTGTTTCAAGAAGGAACTTGGAATGAATGTTGATGAGACGGCGAACAGTAATCACGAAAGCGCTCAAAGGCTCAAAATGTTTTTTAACTTTTCAGGTTCGACCAATTAATTAAATTTTCGACTTTTCGCAAATCGTCAGTGCTACTGGTTATCAATGTTCATCGGAGAAAAATAGAATGACTGTTTTTATAGTGCAAAAGAGAATTCTGTCATTGCTATCTATGACTCACATTCTTTCTGGCATTCTGCACACTCTTTGAGAACTTCTGAGCTTCAATTCTTCTATTCAAACGTGGGAATCCACTCGGGTTCGAACCACCAACCTACGTCTTTCGCATCTTTTCACTTCTGCATTTCCCATGCCTACACCACGGGGCTACGCCCCCGGTTAAGAGCGCAGATTCAGCAACTTTTGAAGTGCTTTTGCTTTGTGATTTTACTTTTCATAGACGACGATCATATAATCAGCATCGAAAGTCTAATTTAGAGATAGGTCTAAAAAGTAGTTGTTTGACAAGATCGTTTGCGTTTCTGTATATAATCCCCTTTTAGAGGGGTGCTAAACAAGACCCTGCCCATTCACCCAATGTGTTCAGCCATTGAAATCAAGGCCCGGTGCACGTGTTTAAGCATTTGCTTATTGATTAGTTTTGCATGATCAACGCAAGTCAAGGGTTCTATCGGACTGAAGACAGAAATTTCAATTGTTCTGTCCATGAGAAAGGAGACTGGGCCTTGATCAAAATAAATACGTGATCAAATGATGGATGTAGTACGTAGCTATGGTAGTACCTGGTTAAAGCTTCACGTTCAAAAAAGTGACAGATGTCAAGTTACCATAAAAAGAGCAATGCTGCCCATGAAAAGAGCAGTCTCATGTGAAAGTCTAATGGAATAATACGAGAAAAGACAACTGGAACTTTGGAACGGAGAGCTAATTTTGGCTGAGATCTGTAAGTTTAAAGCCAAGATATTTGTCACTAAAACCAAAAAGAAGGCACTATTAAAAAAAGGCTTCTCTCATGTCAACTTCAAAAGCCCTTGAAACACACGTGTAATTTATGAGCTATAATGCCAACTTCACAGAGCTTTTGAAGGAGTCCTCATATTTAGTCCTACAACTTTTATTAGATCACTCCAAATCGTTTTTAGAAGTTTCTGCTCCAGCCGCTTCAGAACTTTATGCCAAGCTGTTTTTTTTTGTTCAGCCAATTCCGATCGATTGTTACTTTTTACAATAAGAGATATACAATAGGAGTCTCATTGGAAAGGTAATTTTCGATTTGTTTATTCTTGTGGACAAACTGAGCTGTTGATTTCGAAACGTTTCCACTTTTCTCTCCGTTCAACGTTTAAAAGCATTTGAAATGTATACTCATAAATGAAAGAAACAGGTAGTCCATTTGATAATTAAAAGCTGCCTAATTACTTGATTCCTCTACTTGAACTTCTTCAGACATCTGAAGCAGGTTCGACTCGGAAAAAATGCTGATCGTCCCTTGTTCAGTGGTGTAGCGTTCACGGGTTGAACGTCAAGTCTTGATCAGTACTGATTTAGTGAAATTGTAAGTCTGGGATCAGTACTGTATCAGAGCTCTGATCATGCCACTTTTTAGACTTGGCAAGTTTTTAACCAAGTCTCAAGTCTTTGCAAGTCTTGTGCAAGTCTTTGCCAATACTTGAAAAGTCTTTGGTCAAGTATTGAGCACATTTTTTTGCATGGTTAAGTGTTTTAAGCATGGTTAAGTGACTCTGCAGAAGTCACTTTGAAATTCTGACTTAATATCACGAACCGCTTCGCGGTTTTCGATAAACGCCAGAAGTTCTCCTTGACTTCAAGCAGAGTCACATTACTATTAATGAACTCAGCAAAGTTAAAGTGCTTTAATCTGAGTGTTTATATGTTGAGGATTTTCTGTTGGACCATGTTTTTCATTCTGCGTTATCTTCAGCCAATTTGCTTGCCGTTGACGCATCGAAATGCCAAATTAGATATTAGAAAAATTATATTTTTTTTTCAACGCGTATGCTAGAGTACACAGACGTAACCAAAAAGTTTTAAGCTCTAGCATTCTCTGGCTTAAAAGAAAATTGAGAAAACAAAGAGGGCTTCCACAAGATCTCCTCCCGTAAAACATTTTGAACAAAAAAAATGCGTTATAAGTGAATTGCACAGGTCTCATACTGTGAAAGTTTCTTTGCATGTGATGAACATGTTCATAAAGTCTATGAGACACAGCAAGACACTTTAAGAGTTTTGCGGCAAGCTCGCAATCTGCATTTTTTTCGAATTACTGCCCTAGAGAAATTCATATTTTTCTCGCAGATGACGCTTATCTTTCAAGATTCATTCAGTTTACACTTATCTTGCAAGGAGCAAGATCCTTACGACGATCAAGATAGACGTCGAAAAATGTGAGAAAAAATTGGAAACTTGAAGACTGAGTCACTCTAAAATCAAACTCTCTTATGAGTTTAGTCCAATGGCTGGAGCTCTCGATTCGAAGCAGAAAATTTCATATCAACTCTACCTTCAATAACGTATTTGAAAAACTTGTTTCCAGACAAAGTGTTTTACGATCGTTTTAAGGGTACACTCTGTACAAAACAAGCGGGAATAGATTGGTAAGCAATGCCTTCCCGTTTATGTAACTGGCAAAACTCGTTGGAATTCCCTTTTGTCAAACTTCCGATCTGCTCCAAATTCATTACCTAGCAGAACAGCGCTCCTACTTTGGTTCGCAAAGAGTTTGTAGACTGAAGTTTTGGTCCAATTTTTTTTTGGCGTAAAACAGTTTTTCTCTCACGCCTAAACAGAAACCTTCTTATAAATTTACCCTCAGCAAGGTATTCAAAATACTCGTTTCGAGAATTTTTTTTAATGCTCTCTGTAACGGTAAATGATGCGCAAAAGATGGGTGATTTGATTTTTAACCAGTAAAAAATGTCGTAAAAAGGTCTCCAGTGCTTTCCATGTCATGATATGTTATGTTTAATTCTATTCTTGTTGGTTAAATGGATGTTTCTGCAACTCCATTCAGTTTGAACTTTTGTCAATCTTCCAATCTATTCTAAACTCATCCTTATCAGAAAGTTGCTCCTTCTGAAATTTACACAGAATTATTAGAAGAAAATTGACATCCAATTCTTTTCTGCCCTAAAACCGTTTTTCTCTCGGTCCTGAGCAGAACGTTTTACAAAGTTTTACCGCCAGTAAAGTGTTTGAAAATGTCCTTCAGGACAAAATATAAACTGGTTGTATCATTGGTTTATTCTATCCAAACAAAAGTGTGAATGGGCTAATAAAGCGCTATAAAGAGTAATAGAAATGCCCCAGTGGCTTCCGGTTTATGACATAAAACTTTTCGCTCAATATTTTTTCACTTAATGAGATGTTTCTGTTACTCCATGCGTTTTGAATATTTATCAGATAAACATTAACGCAACAACTCACTTTCAGTTTCTAGTTGAGAGTGAACGAGTTCATAGTCCTTGTGCCAATAACACGTTTTCCGTTTCGAAAAAATAATATATTTCACTGATTAATAACGTAACTAGCAAAGATTGTGGTTGTTTAAATTTTGAAACTTTTCACTTCTTTGTAAACTCTTTGTATAGCAAAACGGTAATTCTACTGAAGTTCATACCAGACCAAATTTTGTCTACTCAAGCGCACATTTGTCAACCATCTGAGAGCAGAAGAGTTTACTACCCGACAGCGACTCCTGACCGGGTGAATATTTCATACATATATGGAATGTAGGAGGTAGACAGCTGCTATGGACAGAAAGTACGAACAGTACAACCACACTTGTAGCTAAGTTGAAATTCTGTTGGGTCCTTGGATGCTAAAAAAATCAAAAAATGCCTCCAATACTTTCCAGAGTTTGATAGAAGATGTTTGTTCGACTTCTTGTTTTTTCAATGTAACGTTTTTGTGACTCCATTAAATTTCAATCATTATATGGCTGCAAGTACAACGGAAATCAACTTCTAAAAACCAATTGATAGTGAAAGTGGATATTTTTACAATAAAAAGTCAGTGATACGCTCTACGTGACAAAAACACATTTTTTAACTGAATAAATATATAACTGGCAAAAATCGTTAGAAGTCAGTTTTGTCAACCCTCCAATCTATTCCAATTTCATCCTGTGGCAGAACAGCGCTCCTACTGAGTTTTACACAGAGTTTGTAGATGAAAATGGGTTTTCAAGGTATTTTGACTTAAAACAGTTTTTCGCTCGTGCCTAAATCGAAACCTTCATATCAATTTACCGTCAAAAAGATATTTGAAAAAGTAGTTTCGAGGAAAGTTTTTTAATGCTCTTTGTAACGGTATATACGGCCCAAAAGATATGTGCTGAGGTTTTTAAGCAGTAAAAATTGTCATAAAAAGATCTCCAGTTCTTTCCAAGTTAAGATATAAAAAGTGTCATTCTTTGTTTGTTTAATTGGACGTTTCTCTAACTCCGTTCATTTTGAATCTATTTGAGGTAGCAAGCTACACAAAATAACTGAATAAAACAAGCTGAGAGTGAAAGAACACATAGTCCCTGAAGAAGTCTGAAACACGTTCTGCGTTGCGATAACACTAATTTTTCCACTGATTAATTATTTACCTGCCGAAATTCATTCGTTAAAACTCTTTTTTGTCAACTTTCGTTCCAAACTCATCCTATGGCAGAACGACGCTCCTACTGAAGTTACACACATTTGGTGGAAACATTTTATTGGACCCCAAAATATTTCTTTCTCTTGGGCCAAAATAGAATTTTTCATATTAACTTTACAGTCAATAACGTGTTTGAAGTTCAATTTTCGAGGCAAATCTGATTTTCCACTGGTTGTTGTAACGGTCTTTAGTTGTAAACTCTGTCCAAAATTTGTTAAAAGTGAATAGTAAGCAAAAAAAATGTTTTAAAAAGCCTCCAATGCCTTCCAGATTATGATGTAAAAGTGACTTATTCGACTCTTTTTTTCATGAAATGATGATGTTTCTGTGACTCCATAAGTTTTGAATCTTTATTCGATAGCAAGTAATATAAAAAGCAACGGTGAATAAATAGCTGAGGGTGAAAGAATACATAGTCCCTGCAAAAGTCAATACCACCCTCTTCAATTCCGTAACATATAGTTTTTTACTCAATATTGATGTACCTGGCAAAAATCTTAAATGGTGAGTAGATTCAGTTTTTCACTCCTTTCCAAGCTCATCCTGTTGCAGAAGGGGGGTTCTACTGAAGTTTACATACCGTTAGAAGAAGAATTTTCGATTCCATTTTTGTGCCTAGAAATATTTTTACTTCTGGGCCTGGGCAGATTAATTCATGTCAGCTTTAACAACAATAAGTTTTTTGAAATGACCGCTTCAGGAAAAAAATTGAGTGATCTTTTTTATGATTTATCTATCCAAACAAAGTATGAATTGTTAAGTAAGCACTAAAAAGTTTATAATTAAGTCTCCAGTGCCCTCCAACTCATGATGTAGAACGTTTCATTCGAAATTCTGTTAAATAAATGAGACGTTTCTGTGACTAAATTCTTTTTGAATGATCATCATGCAGCAAGTACCACAAATCACCAACTGTTAGATACCGTTTTATAGTGAAAGATCACTTAGTCCATGCGTCAAGGTCAAGAATTCGTTCTCGTTTGCGATAGACAACGTTTTCACCGATTAAATGTGTACCTGGCAAAATTCGTCACTATTGGCAAAGTGTGGAAACTTTTGTTAACCTTCTTATCTACTCAAAACTCTTCCAATATCAGAGAGGCGATCCTACTGAAATTTACACACATTTTTAGAGGAAAATTTATATCCAATTTTTTCTGTCCTAAAACCGTTTTTCTCTCTTTCCTAAATAGAAATTTTCATTAAGCCTTAACTGTCAATAAGGTATTTGAAGCACTCCATCATCACAAAAACTAAACTGGTTATTTCATTGGTTTATTCTATCCACGAGAAAAGAATGAATTGGCAATTAAAGCGCTAAAACGAGTAATAGCAAAGCATCAAGTGGCCTCCAGCTTATTATATAAATCTTTTCCTTCGAAATCTTCTCTTTTAATTTTTGAGACGTTTCTGTGACTCCATGCCTTTTAAATCATTATTAGATAAACAGTAACGCAACAACCCACATTCAATTACCGGTTGAGAGTGAACAAACACATAGTTCATGCGACAATAACACATTTTCCCTTGCGAAAACATAATGTCTTTCGCTGATTAAAAATGTAACTAGAAAAAATCGTAATTGTTTAATTTTTCAAAAACTTTCAATCCCATTTTCAATGATTAATAATGTAACTAGCAAAAATCATCTTTTAAAAAATTTTGAAACCTTTCAATCTTCTGTAAACTGGCTGTATAGCAGAAAGGTAATTTGACTGAATTTCACATCAGACCGATTTATGTCTACTCAAGCGCACATTTGTCAACCATCTTTGAGTAGAAGAGTTTGCTACCCGACAGCAACTCCAGACGGGGCGACGTATTCCAACACGTATGGAATCCGAAGTTTAGCCAGTTTCATTGGATATTACAATCAACTCTCCCTTTCAGTCAAGCTTTATCGCAATTGCGGCGGAGAAGTTTGGTTTTGCCCTGTCATCTGCTGAGGACAGAAAGTACAAATGATGCGCACAGAGTTGTAGCAAAGTTGGAATTCTGAACGGTCGTTTGGCCTTCGAGTCGTTTGGGGGATTTTTAGAAACAGTTCATAGAAACCTCAAACTGCTGATAAATCTGGCTCATAATAGAAATTTGCAGCCTGCTGGGTTATCTCAGGCTTTCAGTAGGCTTTCTCAATCAGTCACGTTTTTATTGTACTTGCTTTCCTCTGGTGCACATTTTGATCAGTTCTGTAACATGTAGTTTTTGAATAAATTTGACAAATCTGCAGCTCTAACGCTTCAAATTTTATCAGATCTGTTATGATTTTTATCCGAATCGTTTCTTTAGTTTATGTCTGGGGGTCCGGTGGCAGAAGGTCCGGTGCAACCCAACTCAATGGTCTGGAAAAAATTTGGGTCGCGCCTTTCCGTCTGGCCAATGGCAAATTTTGTCTGTTCGGTCTGGCCAATACCGACATTTCGGTCTGTTTGGCCTGGCCAATACCCACATTTTGGTCTGTTCGGTCTGGCCAATACCCTTATCTCAGTCTATTCGCTCTGGCCAGTACCCTTGTTTCGGTCTGTTTGATCTAGCCAATACCCACATATCGGTCTATTTGGTCTGGCCAATACCCAGATTTTGGTCTGTTTGATCTGGCCAATACCTAATTGCAAGGAATAGAGGTCCAGCCAAATAAGAGTGCGTCCTCTAAAAATTGTATGATTACGTGCTGTATTGGCTGTTTTTCAAAATAGCAGCCCATAAATGGTAATCGACATCTATCTACTTCTAGATGATCAGAATACCTTATTGACTTTCCTTTAAAATTTGCATTTGTCTTTAAATCGACGGTTTTTTTCAATAATTTCTTTTTAAAATCTCATATTCATTTGCCATTCAGAAAAATGAAGCGAATAAATTATAAATTTTATTGAATGCTTCTGCACGTTTAAGTGGGTCTGGTCAATGGTCTGGACAGAGTCTGTTCAGTATTGCCAATGTTAGCCAAAGTCTGTTTGGTCTGGCCAAGGTTGGCCAAAGTCTGTTCGGTCTGGCCAACACCCTTCTTTAGGTATGGTTGGCCTGGAGCCCCCTGTCCGCGACTGAAGTCGGTCTGGCCAATACCTGTCGTGGGTCGCGGACTTCATCCTGGGTTTACATGTTTATCCACACTTTCAAAGTTTTGCTTAAAGTCAATATAACTTAGGGAAGCCATTTTCGTCACTCAATTGAATTAAAATGCATTTAAACCGACTTAGCGCATCAAACAATTGTCAGCAGTTTGATCAAGTTTTTCGTTTGGCTTTAAATCTTAGCCTCAATAGAAAAAGACAAATACACACTAAATAAAGTTAAGGTATAATTTACCTTAACGGAGTTAAGGTAAACCGTTGATAAGGTAAAGTTAAGGTAATGTTTACCTAAAATTTATTTTAATTTGAATTAAGGTAAAAATTTACGTTATTTCTGTAAAATTACCTTAAATTACTTTAACTTTCTTTTGTTACGTTCTGCAGTAAAATTACCACAAAATTTTAGTACTGAAAAACAATCATTAGAAAAGTTTGTTTTTTAGTACTGAAATGTCAAACAAAATCTCTTGGCTTTACGCAAGTTGTTTAAAGAAAACTGCTTTGTCTACATGGCAAATCGCAGAAATCGCTTCTTCTTTTACCATGTTTGGTTTCAGCTTGACTCCAGATTCAAAATGGGAACTGATTCTGGTTCTGTTAAAATTAATGGAAATCTTACGGCTGTATTTTCTTGAGTTTTGACTAAATGAAGTTCCGGTGAATATTAATCATAAACAGTTAGTTTTGAATGGGAATCAATCAAAATTAACTTAAAATTTGTAAAGTTCTTAAAATATGAAAATTATAAACAAAGACCAGATAAAATCATGACACGACTGTAAGGAAGACAAATTCTCTGGTGAGTAACCCCTCGGAAAATCTTTTTTACTCATCCAGCTATAGTTTAGAAAGAGACGGCTCGTGTAAGACCATGCTTAGGTTACAATGAGACAAGCTACTCAAATTTAAAAGCATTTTTTTTGCTCTCTGATGAAAAATTCTATTGACTATAAGTTTTGCGATGCTCAAATAAAAGCAAGATTTCAGGATCAACCTTGATTACCACTTGATATGCGAAACTGATTATCAAAACCCTCACTTTGGTATCACTTTAACAGTTAAACCAATTGAATTGTCAATTTTTTATGGTGAATATAATACAACTTCTCAAAAACTGAACTTCAACAAGATAAATCAGTCGCAAAGCCAATTTATCTTAAAAGAGCAAAGACATCAAATTGTTAAAAGAATATTAAACACTAGAAGAAGCAAACAAAAAGTTATTGATTTTTTGTAATCTAATTTTTTTTCTTGAAAAGATGATATTTATCGGCAGATAGCGTTTTGATTTTTGAACTAATGGTTCCACGATACAAGAAAAATTTGAAATTACGAAATGAAATGATGAAAAGCTTTGAAATCGTTACCAAACAGATAGACTGATCATCCAGTTAATTTTTTTTCTCGCAAAATGTATCCGAATATCAAAAAATTATCAAAAATTAGAGTTCATAATTATGTTTTTTTTAAGTAGGAAATCTGGCGAAAGAGATTTCCTTGTCCACTAGTCCTTTATTCGGATGATTTCTATTTAAGAACAATTTAACTTGAACAAAACAATTAATGTTTCTCTGTAAATGTAGGTAACATATGATGATCTTCGAAAAATGTTTTTTCTTGTTTTTCAGGTGCTGGAAAACATACTTTTTTGTCTTTTGCTTAACTCACGCAGATGGATGCCGGTTATAAGTCAATCTCAAATCAACTGGAGAAACAATGTTTTAAATTAAAAGAGTCTTAAGATAGGACAATTGCAGTGTGGGCAAAGACAAAACTCTTCTTCATTTGATTTTCAACTTGGTGTTCCTTTTGATTAAATCGCTCCATTTTTTTTATCAGTTTGGTCATAGAGAACCCTAAAATTAACTAGAGGACTTTTTTTTCACTTGTGTTTTCCAGCAATTTAAAGACTGTCCTACCTGAAGAAAAAAATTCGTGGTTTTGTTAATTGAAGTAATACAGGACTACCAAAGAGTTTTCATTCAATCGAACTTTCAATCGGAATGAGACCAGTCGAGTTGCACGAGTATCGAAGTCAATTTGAATCCCAACTAAGAACTTTGAAAAACTTTTTTTTTCGTTCATACATCACCTAAGTGCACCTTTTTTAATGTTTTTGAATGTCATTAGAAGAACCAATTGTTTTCCTTCGAAAAATTAAATGAAGTGATGGAGGGCTGAAATGAGGAAGTACTAGAATGTGAAGCGTTATTTTGGGCAAAAAACATAAATTTTGTCCAAAGTTTTTGTTGATTTCATATTTTTTTAATTTAAAGCGAAAGTGTGCTGGTTATCTAGAATTTCTAACAAACGCTAGTTTGCTTGAGAGGCCGGAAAAACAATGAGAGTTTTTTAATCAAAAGATTTCCACTGTGTTTGATTTTTCCTTTTTTCTAAAAACATGTTTTCTATAGGTTTCTTGTAGATATAGATTATCGGAGTTTTTCATGTTTATACGGTTTCTGGAAAATTAAAACAGTGAAACTAATTATAAGGCAGAAACGTTTTTAAAAAATACTTTAAGATTTAAAAGAAAAGAGGATAAATAAAATGCTTATTTTCTTTTTATATTTGAGATATTTTTTGCGTTGTTTTTTCTATTCCTATATTCATTAAAGTTTTGGTTGTATCGCATATCGCTTGAGCTGGGAAATAAATAAACATGTTAAAAACTTTTAAGGAGAGCAGAATTTTTTATGTTTCAGTTTTTTGTTTTCGGAATACTTAATTTCTATAAGGAAGTTTTTCTCTATGTTTTGATCTCAAGCGCATTTGTAGATACAATTTTAAATATCTTTTTTTAATTTCGTGACAATTTTTCTCTCATTTATATTATCAATATAGTTAGAAATCCTCCTATCCTCATCAACCCTACCCCCCCCCCCCCCCCCCAAAAAAAAAAATAAAAAAGAGTTTACGATGCGTAAAAAAATCAAAAATTTGTCGAAGGAAAAAGCGGGCCTCGCGTATTTGTTCCACTTGAAACAGTGTTGAACCCATTATAGGTCCTGCTATATTTTCCAAGAATTTATTTTGCTGTTCTCTGACAAAATTTAATTATTAGGCGCCGGGAGGAGGCTGATTGTTCAAAAGATAATGATGGAACAAGAAAAGAGCAAGAAGGCTAGAAGAGCGCAAGAGAAAAGAGAAAGAACAATGAAAAGAGCAAGAAGGCTCGCTTGAGCATGTTTGAGACGTAGAAAGCGCTTTCTGTGTCTCACACATGCTCAAGCGAGCCTTCTTGCTCTGCGTAATCTCGAATAAATTTCCGTCACTGCGTAATCTCGAATAAAAACTAATTTGTCTTCAATTCTAATTTGTCGGGCAAAAGTCAGCTTTGAGCTCACTAAATGTTCCAGCAGGGGTGAGTTTGACGTGTTAGAATTAATCAGTTAATGAAGACACTGTCGAGCATTTATTTGATTGTCATTCATCAAATATGCTCAGAACGTTTAACATCACTACTGGAGACCTAGTTCAAAAGTCGAAGTTCAAATTCAAACAATGCTTATAGTAAGTCGCATAAAGTTGCAACGCGAGCAAACGTTCGAAAAGCTCGGACATGCAAATAGGCAGTGTTTTACTAGATATCCGCATGTTTTAAATTTAAACTTTGCCCTTTGAAACTTTCGATAGCGTTGCAACTTTGTGGGGCTGACTATATACGTTAGACCAAATTATGCTAAACGAACAAAGACTGGCCTGCGATTGAGCATTTCAATGCCAAATTTGAACTGCATGTGTTATTTTTCAAACTTTAGATTACATAGCAACTTTTTATAGTCAGTCCCATAAAGTTGCAACGCTATCGAACGTTTCAAAGGTCAAAGTTCAAATGTAAAACATGCAGAGATCAGCATTTTGTTGTTTATTTGCATGTCGAGAGTTTTTCGGACGTTCGATTGCGTTGCAACTTTATGGGACTTACTATAGGACAGACTATAAGGAAATGCTACAAAACTATGTGAGATTAGGTTCACGCATATTGCTAATTTAGGCCAATCTCATATTGTTGCAACAGTATGTGTAGATATTGTTTACTTCACTCAATTGAGCAATAACAGTGATATGAATGTCTAGAACAATTGATATGGAACCGATCAAGGGTGTTTAGAACTTCCTCCCGGATATCTGCCTTTTCCCGATTACCAGCGAGTAAACACTTTGCTATGAGTTGAGTGTGTAGTGTGTGAGTGAGTATTGTTTTGTTTTGTTGTTGTGATATCATGAGGAGAGGAAGTGAGAATGGGGCGAGGGAGGACGCAATAAAAGGCAAATCAGATTCAAATTTATTCCACATGCAAGATGCCCACTAGTACTTTAATTCCAAGTTAGGAACGCCCTTAAGAGAGTACCCGGATCAAAGCCCACTTCCCGTCCACACACAATAACTAAGGAGAGACCGAGGGGGAGAGAGGGAAGGAACAAGGCAAGAGAAAGAGAGAGGGTTAGAATGGGAGATAGAAGAAGAGTACCTGTTTTTGTGCAATTTCCCAATTTGGCCTGTTATGGCTCCCTAAAGTGCCATTTGACGGCCAACGAGATTTACAACTGGCTGTTTTCAAATTCTAACAACCTGCTGCTATTATAAATTTGTTAAATACTCTCCTTTCATCCCCTATCTCATATTTCCATCTTTTTACTCTTTCTCTATCCCTTTTTTCTTCTATGTCACAACACAGCAAGCTCTCATTGCCTTCCTCTTTCACATAAACACATGGAAGATTCAAACAAGCAGATTTTATCACCAATTAACTGTTTGAAGCAATCAATTTTTGCAAGTTTGGTTTGTTTCATTCACGCACTTGCTATCCTAGACGTTGGTTGGTGTCTTGTGCTCAAGTCTATAAGTAGTGAAAAATGAACTTTTCAGGTCGGTTAAAAGAGAAAAATTATGAAAAAATACTTATGTTGAATGTCATTTATGTGCGTCCATGAACAGCATAGCTTTGCTTTATGCGGGCAACAAACTTGTTTGAAGTTTATGCGTGCTACTTCGTTCTGTATATGGCTTGACCACGATTGAATTCTTTAATTTGCCGTGGAAAAAGTTAGGAGGAACATTAAATCTAAATTAAATCTGATAAGCAAAATATAAAAATTATTTAAATTGATCAGCGAAAAGTAGAATAGGGAAAAGAAAGGGAAATAAATCTTGCTTCACTTTATATTAAATCTTTTTTTGACAGGAGCAATTGTACAAAATAAAATAATAATAACAGTTTAATTAAGTTAGTCCGCTTCCTCTATCGCCTGTTTATTCCCCCATTTTGGCTCTTTCGTACATCTGACAAACGTTAACTTTGGTCACAAATTGGGAATTGGTCTGAGAGACGGCCAAGTCGTTCAGTGATTGGGGCAGTAGGTGTTAGTTTAATTGGAATGCATTATTGTAGATTTGTTTGTTTGCGTGTTGTAGCCAGTTTTGATTGCGTGTTTTGTAATAGTTGTAGCAAAATTAGTGCTACAATAAGAGTAAGAGACCCTTGTAGCTGTTGTTTGAGCAGATATTGGTTGTTCCTTGCTGTGGAAAGAGGAGGAGGAGGATATTACCAGGAGCAGTTTCCAGCTGCGACTGATTGGTGGGCGGTGGGTGATCCGGATAGAAGCCCAGCTATTTCTCATTTTGTTCTTGTTCTCTCGGCATAACCCTCAAAGAGCCAACTACGCTCGATTAATTAACATGGGGCGAGTAGTAGATAGTAAAGCGCTTGGGTTTAGTAGATGAGAGATTGTAATGGAGTTTTGTTTTTTGATTGTTGGGTGGGTGAGTGGGTTGTTTGTTTGTGCCGATAGAGGACGAAGAGAGTATTGCACTTAGAAGTTGTATTAGTTAGTAATTATTGTTGTGGTTGTGGTAATTGATAGTGTGTTGATGGGTTGATGGCCATGCGATTGATGGATATTGATAGATATAGACTGTGGTATGTATCTATCCTATCTGTGGTTATGGTAAGTGGTTATGGTCTATGGTTTGTCTGCCCGTCTGTCTACCTGTCTGTCTTTTAAGACTGTGACAAGAATCAGAACATAGACTGGTTATGGACCTGTTCCCCATTCCCTGTTTTCCTTCATGACTGTTTGTATTGGCATGTTTGTGCCTCCAGCTGTGAATCAGCGGAAATCCTTAGTTTTGGCTGGATGGCTTTTTGGGAAGCGTATGGAAAAAATTATGCTCCTAGCGAGGTGCAAAGTTGGTCGGGCGCGCTTTCCATAAAATTTGACGATGTTTGTTTCCACACTGGGGAGACAACACATTTGGTTATTGTCGCTTGACTGTTAGAGAAAGGGGCCTAATTTTGACTTTGGTGTTGGCTCATAAATTAGATTTGATTGTAAAGTGTAGTGTTATTCCGCTGTATTTATTTGTAACATTATGGTGTGAAAATCAAATGTCATTCTCCTTTCCTTTCATTTTGTCGGCAACACTAAATTTATTCCCAAATATTGTCTGGCAACCAACTGCTCCGGCATTGCCTTTCTCTCCCCCTCAACCTCTCTCCCTCTCCCTCTCTCTCTCACCCTCGGCTGTTAGTATAGGGGCCACTTTAATTTGTGTACTGTAAATGTGAGTAGCATTGGTTCTGCAAAGCAGTACAAGTGGTAACTAGTTAGTTAGTTATTGGTAGAATTGGGCTGACTAGTGCATAGTAGGCAGCAGGAGTTGAGTTGGTTGATTTAAGTTTTGTTTTGTTGTTTTTGTTTGAGCGTACATTTATTCGATCCGAGATTTCCAGCTGGGTTCTCGCGGCGTTTAAGCTGTGAAGTTTGCCCAAATCCAATTTAGAACTGGCAACTGAGACTGTAATCGAATTAAACTTCATCGAAGCAACGCCGGCAACCCACTTTAATCATGTTTCAGCGTAGCCCACTTTCACCTGGGACCCCCGGCTGGGCAAAACAATCACGTTTGATCCCCAATCGTATCAATATCAAACACTAATTCCAAAACTAGTCAATAATATCCGCTTCTCTCTCTCTCTCTCTCTCCCTTCTCTTTCCTTCGTTCTTCCCTTCTTCATTCCCTCTTTCTTGCTCACTTTCCCCCTTTCCCCTTCTCTATCCTTCTTTTCTTCAAACCCGAAATCCTGGACTAGCCAGCAGTCCAGAACAGACAAGATTCAACAAGTAGGATAGAGGGAGTCTATCTTTGTATGTGTGTGTGTCTGTGTGTCTATTTAGAGCAAAGGGACTTCAAACAGGCACCTGTAAATCTCCCCAATCAGTCCGAGTCCTTTCATCCTATTGATATCGTCTCTCTCTTTCTCCCAACTATAGTTTGATCACACTTTCCCTCTGTCGGGCCTCTAACAACCGGACTTCAAATGGCCAACCGAATATGTAGCCAAACACTAAAGCTACCACGCTCTCCAAAAGTTATGTTATGTTCAGATGTGAGAATGACTCGAAATGATCGTATGCTTCGATTGTAATAAATTGACACGTTCTTGTTGATCGAAATTGTTTCAAAATTGGCACAAGCTGATGTTTATTGTATAAAAATAAAGCTTATTAGAAGCTGCTCTCTTCTGTGTAGTATTTGTACAGGGGAAGTATAGTAATAACAAAAATAACCAGCGATTTAGTTGTAACGTAGGCGAGGCGGAGTATGGGGTGGGGGGAGGGGGCTGTTGTTTTGTTGTTTTGATTGATTGATTCTGGTGTGATTGATTGGTAGGCTGAGGTGGTTTGTGTTATCGATATCACGACAGTTTGACCCCGTATAGGTCATTGGTGGGCGATCGTATCCTATTGGGTTCTCCTTTTATGAGAGGTAGTTGGACTACACCATTGTGACAGGTTGTGTTATTTGTACCTGGTGACGTCAGAGATTGGTGTTTGGAAGGTGACCTCAAATTGTTCTCCTCATCCTCTTCCTCGATCTCGTTGTCGGAATCCTCAACGTCGGAGGAACTGTGATTGCCCCCTCCTGGCACCTTGCGAGATACTTTTCTCTCTTTGGCTCTTCGATTTTGGAACCATATTTTGACTTGTCGTTCACTGAGTCCAACTTGCATAGCTAGTTCTGACTTGCGTCTGATTGTGATGTATTGAGCACTTCGGAACTCGTTCTCTAACTCGGCCCTCTGTCTGTCTGTGTACACCACTCTGTATTTGTCTTTCGTTCTTGTCTTTCCTATAACACAAACATGATTAATTTAAGGGGGGTTAAGTTACAAAATTTAAACTGCTTACAAAAAATGAACCAAAATGCTGCAACATTCAATTGCTTTAAACTGACCATTATCAACGAAACACTGTCATAAGCGAACTTTGCTCTTTGTTTATTCTCTTTTTTAACTATAACAATCACTGCGTAATTTTTTTTTTGGCAAAACTCTCACCCAAAACTCTAAAATTCTCTAAACCTCGATAAAATAAACTTCTTTATACACATTAATTATAGTTGTAACTGATACATTGACATGATAAGTAACTGACTTAAGTAAGCTAAATTGAATCCTTACTCTTGATTAAACTTTGGTGATAGTTGGGTTGTTAATAAGAAGTGAATTTTGATGCATTTTTTATTCAGCGGCAGTCAATTAAGCAGAGAGAGGATAAATCACTTTTCAGTGTTGCGCAACAGTGACTGTGTCTAACATTTACAACAGGCTAGAATCTTCGCTGGATGCGACTGAATGGAAACCAGCTCCATAAAATCAACCAACTCTGGTTGCTTTTCCTGGCTAGCTAGAAGAGGGGTCTCAATTGATATGACACCTTTTGTGACCCTCCTGTGAATGAGTAGGGGAAAGGAGGGGGGGGGGGGGGGGGTATGGCAGGGCTAGGGGTAGTCACAGACCATAGTAGCCATCAAGCTTACTTTTAAATCAAACTAACTATTCTTAAACTTCCAAGCATTAACTCTATTCGGAAAGCAGGGCTTTCAATGTACTAACTTTTCAGGGTCGTTTCATTTTTGTTCACGTAATTTTTTGCTTTTCATAGGTAACTTTTCACCTGAAAGGAACGTATTTGGCTTTAAGATGTTTTTTATTCATTATTTTCAAAAAAACTTGTAGCAATCTAGAAGCTAGAAGCTGTCTATGAGTTTTGGTTATTTTTCGAAAAGCTGAGAATTTAGCCATTTTAGCTGATTCAAGGTTGAAAAATCATTGCTCGTCACCGATTAGCTTAATTTGAAAGTCTTTAACCGACGCGACTTTGATTGTGGAATTTAAATTAAAGATTAATTGTAATGAGTACTAAATTGGAGGTTGTGGGGATAATAAGTTGGGATAAATAACAAGCATTGAGAAGTGTCAAGACATTAGCGCCTTGTCTAGTGGGCGAATTGCCTGTGTTCCTTCTAAACTGGGTCAGGTAAGCCCAACGTGTTTTCCAATCAGGCTTTTCTAAGCCCGTCTTTGATGTCTGAATTTGGCTAATTTGACTTGTAGAGGCAGCCGATCTTTTCCTTATCCGAAAATGGGGGGAAATTAATCAGATCATGAGGAAGCACAGCCTCAGAAGTTTGTTCAATCCTCACTCTTTTAGGGTCACTGGCTTGCTTTATTTTTCACAATCACCACAGCACTCTGTCTGCAAAGCCAATTTGTACTCAATCCAAACAAACACACAAACATTCTCTCCATATTACCAAAAGTAAACAAACCAAATGTCTGCAATTGTCACTATTCTGTTCTCCAATGATTATTGGCATGCAACATTTATTTCGAACAGAAAAGTCGCTGAGATTACATAGACTTCAAAACAAGGCGTGAAAAGTTCTAAATTAAGTGAACGAAACTGAAAACGCATTTCAAATTCAAAATGAGAGTTTGAACTAACGGATAAAAAACTTGAGCTCTGTCGGTGCAAAAGCACAAAAAGAAACAAAAATCTGATTGCTCTCGAAAATTGAGCTTAAAGATGAATCAAATAATATGGCGTGGCCATTATAGTAAACTCATACTTGACGCGTAAGTATCACCCCCCCCCCCCCGCCTTCGAATGCGAGGCACGTGTTACAGGTTTTTTTTGTAATTATGACAATTAGTGAAAATAACGTCTGCTGCAGTTGCTGATGATGTTGCAACTTAATTGAGAGAGGGCAAGGAACCAGCTATGCGTGTCTCAACTATAAACACTACTTCCCTATGCAGAGCAGGTGATATTAGGGAGAGAGGAAGAGAGGGAAGAGGTAGAGTTAAGTGGGGTGCAAAATACTCTATACAAATTAAAATCAATCATATACATTTATTTCTCTCTTTAAAACGATTAATTTTCATCTTTAACTCTGTTCCTATTTCACTCTCAAATGATCCAGGCCTTTTTTCCAATTTGGCCCTTTTTGCTCATTTGTGGAGTATTCTCTAGGTTAGCTATCTATCTCGGATAGATCAGATTTGGCACACATGGGTCCAGAGAGAAGTAAAGGGCTGTATCAAATTGCTTTTTGTAGCCAAGCGCAATTGAAATGTATGTTTGTGGTGACAAATTGCTCTAAGGTGTGAGAGGGGGCTATAAAAGAGAGACTATAGTGGGCTAAGTTATCCCGGGTAGCCTTCCTTGATTGGCTAGCATATGTTGTTGTGTTGTATCCGTCTATGATCACAGGTAATCTCAGGTGTTGCTGATTAAGTTAACTTAAACTGTCCCTTTCCCTCTTCCCTCTGAGCTTGCTTGATTGCTAATTAGGTGTTAATGCTTATTTAAAACAATCTTTAATGTTTGCATCCAAGCGGCTCCCACCGAGCTACAAAGGAGAGAGATCCAAGTTCAAAAGTATGAACAAATTATGGGAAAGTAGGGGATAGATAGATGTATTTAAAAAAGGAGAGAGAAAAGAGGGGTCTAAATATCGCAAAGATTGTGGGGGGATTTAGCCCAACATCAATGGGGGCGCATAATCCTGACTTAATGTGCAGTTTAAAGTTGTCCTGTCTCACATTAAAAGGGGAGCGTCATAGTAGAGTTTACTGCATCTTATTCCATCTCTTGCTGGGATGACAGAGCCAATTAATATGGGAAAATAATCTCCACTATCAAAAGGCACCTTGCTGAACTTCAACTTGAATTCATATTTTATCTCATTCATAAATCAGCTGCAGTCAACGGTTTCAAATTGACATCAAACTGTCACAAAAACTTGAAATACAATTTAGGGATGCACGTGATAAAGATAGTTAGTTTCCAGAATATTGATGCGAGATATTAGTGCTGAAATTTATCCCAAAAGTGTGGATATTTAAAGCTAAAAATTAACAATTATGGCTTTAACGCCTTGCAGAGCAACGCGCTGGATCGCGCTAAAATCTCGAGTCAGTTCCAGAAATCAGACAGACAATTAGCATCACTTGCACTTTTAATCGTAAACAGGAAGGTCAAAAGTGCAATATGATACTTTTTTAGCACAATTCAAAAGACTCTGGTTTTGAACAATCGTAAAAAAACAATTTCACGTGATGAGGTTGTCGGTAACCGTTTTTAGATCACGTTGTTTATTCATGTTGTGAGTGAACAGGTAGGTAGAGTGGGTGTTGTGATGACCTTTTGGTTTGATCTCTTTCTACCATTTTACACTGAATGGCTTTTATTAAACTTTCATTCTCTACTCATGGCCAGGTGAGAATAGCACGTGTCTAAATGTGCTTGATTTATGGTACCACCTCTTGTACAGCCACACACGCTCAAACGCCAGCTGTTCTTGGGGGAGGGGGGGGGGGTAGTGGGAGGCAAAAGGCAAAAGTAGATTGGGAGAAGCAGGGTGGCAGGGGAGGGGGAGGGTTGGTAGGTGTTTTTAAAAAGAGGTTGATTTATAGAAAAGATAATTTTGTGATGCAAATTATTGAATTGGTTGATGATGTAATAGATGGGGTTGTGTGTATTGTATTGTTGTTTGTTTATGTTTGTGTTTGTTTGTGATTGTGGTGTGTCTATCTAAGTGATGTTTAGTAAATGAAGTGAATTGAGTTGAATAGAAAAAGGAAGAGAGAAAGAGAGAGAGAGAGAGAGGAGAGAAAGAAAAGAGGAACAGTAGCGGAAGAGGTTAAATATGATGAAAAGCTGAGGCCAGGTTGTATGGCGAAGTTGTAAAGACATAAAAATGATTGTTTCTAATTCGCACCATGACTTTGTTCATTTCTGATGTATGCACAAATAGAATAGACGTGCATTTTAAATTGTTCACAGTCATCTGCTCTCGCTACCGGCAATCGGAGGAAACCAGGTGCAATCCCAAGCAGAGAGGCAATCATAAACAGAAGCAGCCCCCCAATCTATCTCTCTCTCTCTCTCTCTTTCCCTCTTTCCCTCTCTCTAGCATCTCCCCCGATCATTCTTACTCTCTCCATACATACACACACTATTACAGACACAGAAAACACTCTCAACACATGCATTTATTATTTTGGATCATTTTATTTTCTGCAATTCAGAATTTGTGCTCTACAGCTTTTCAGATAATTAATTCGAAGAAAAGAATTTCAATTCATCTCTTTAAAATTTGATTGAAGATTTAATAAATACATTTTATACTCAGGAAAAATACAGTCTAATAATATGCGTTTTTTAATGCTGTAATAAAAATCATTTATCATTAAAAAATTTCCAGGACAGGCAATACTCAGATTCACTTGATGCTTAAAACAGTTCTCGAAATAAAGAAAAAAACAAAAACAGATCTTTATTATCATCTATTGGGAAGCATAGCTTATGTAATTTATGTGCCATAAGTTTGGATAGCTCTTATTTTCATGCTTACTTTTTTAAAAATGAAAAGTTGCGATTTTAAGTACTGATTTTGAACGAAAATGCCACGAATAGGAAAATCAATCACCACGTGTGAAAAAAAAGCATAGCAAAACTCGAAAAAAATTCTAAATTACTTCTTTAAATAGTTTCTGTTAAAATTTTCAGATAAATTTTAATTATGTGTCTCCAATGTAGGCAAAAAGCAGGTTAATGCTTACTTAAATTAGCTGGAAGCTAAAAAAGGATAAGAGACAAAAGTCGCATAGTGACTTATTTAGATGTGAAATGTCCATTTGTGGAAAAGAATTCTTGCCATGACTTGAGTTCGCGTTTAGTTCTTAGCAGTAGAGATTACCCAGTACACGGCTAATCTCTATGTTTGGAGGGCTAAAACGCCGCTGCCAGCTATAAACAGAAGAAATGGACGGGATTTTATGGGGAAAACTTTTAGCCAGTCTGCTGAAAAAGAGCTTTCCTCTACCTCACTTTGTCTCTCTCTCTCTCTCTCTTGCCTGGATGCTTAGAACTGGAAACTCAACTGGGATAGAAACTAATCGATTGTTGTACTGATCTGAGATAAAATCGATCGAGGAGATTTAAATGTTGTATCTGATTTGTTTTGTTGTTGCTTTTTGTCTTTATCTGAGTGTGATAATTATTAATGAGCTCTTTTTTGAACTTCACTCCTTGACATGATAGCAGTTAATTTGATGTTTATCTTATTTGCTCTCACTTTATAAACTTGCGCACCTCGGGGAGTCGTGAACGAACTTCTACTTGTGTTTTCTGTTTTTGCTCCCAATTCAGGATTTGATTTGAAGGTTCAAAAAACTGAGAACAATAAGTCCGATGAATTTTTACTAGTAAAGATTGTCTGGTTCAACAAAGCTCCAAGCAAATCTCTAATTTGGGGTTGGATAAAAAGTTTAATGCCAAAAATGGGAAGCGAGTCATTTGGAGATGAGCTATTTTTGTATGAGACATCATGTACAATTATTAATCAGGTACAGGTGTATGGACGATCTCTAGTGAAACTGCTTGAGAAAGTGTAGAAATTTATTATGTAACTAAGATAACTTTAAGAACCTAAGTCGAAAATAGAAGTTAATCTTGTAAGATCTATCAAGACGTCGTTGAATCTTACAAGATTCGTACAAATTTCATACAAGATGTTACAAGATTAATTTTTTCTTACAAGATTCTTAAATCGGGAAAACTTAAATCCATTGTACCCAACTTTCAAGTTTCCACTTCACTTTGGCTCTTGTATCCTCTATTGGAGGAAAACAGTAATTAGTTGTTGCTTCACACAAACTTATGCAAAAAAGCTTCTCTTTCCTCGTAGGACAGGAACGGAAATAGTTTAGCGACTAGTGGTTGATTGGCTTGATATTTGACATGAAATGATGAAGACACAAACATGAGTACAAAAGTAGCAATAGCACTAATAGTAGTAGTAGTAGTAGTAGTAGTAGTATATAAGAGAACATTAGCAAATGAGTTGAGAATGAATGCTGGCTGTTGTAATGGCAGCGGCGACGACGACGGACACCTATGATTAGCAGAGACATCAAAGCCAGGCTGTCGGCATCCCATAATGAGTATTGTGTATATGTGATAAGTACAGCAATTGGAGCAAAAATTCAAAGATACTAATGCGAATTAAAACTCATTTACAATACCACAATAATAACTTACAATTCGACCACTTTAACTCTTTGAACTTTTTAATTGGCCTATCGCTACAAATACAAATTTGTTTGAAAAATATGCAACACTGCTTTTTCTGCTTTTTTAAATGCTTAATATCATGTCATTTTTCAAAACCTGCACCAAAATCAGCAACCAATCATTGATTATAACTTAAAAGTGAAAGATACTTTGTAAATTTTTGTAGCAAAGAGCTAGGTAAGGGATAGGGTGGGGGTGGGGGATATGGAGGAAAAATTGAAGGAGGAGTGATTAAATAGTTCCGTGACCGGCAGATCAACAAATACATATCAAAGGACAGTTAGAAAAGCATAAGTGATGTCAGACCTATACTTAACAGTTCATTTAACTATTGCCAAAAGTTGAGTGGAACATCAAGTACTACCAAAGAAAGGAATAAAAAATTTATCCTCTTTGATCTTTGCATCCACATTAAAAATTCAATCATGGCTCATAATTTAATCTAAGCCTACTTAATTTTTTTCCCAAAATCCTAGAAATATGATAAAAAACTGTAAATTTTATCCGTTACATCACGTGGAAGTTACCAGGAAATCATACTAATCATATATGATTTTGTGTGATTACTTCATCATGACCTTGTATGAAATCAAAGAACGAAAGTTGTATTATGGGCAACCCGGGACTGTGGAAACTTTGTTGCTAATGATGGTTGCTGTTATTAGATATGAATGAATGCCATTGGATCTAATTAGCAGAGAAATTAACTAGATATAGAAAAAGAGGATAAATTCATCAAAATGTTAGAAGGCTTCTGTTAGATGCAGAATTAATTTCGAAGAGCGAAAACAAACGCGGATGCATTACAGAAAAGATCCGATAAATAGCTCCGATTAATCATATAGTAAAGGAGTTGTGTAGAATTAAGATTCCCAGTCTCATAACTGGAAAACCGCGTAATTAGTAAATCATAAGTAGGCCTTGATTGATGGCTCTAGTCAAGTGATGCTAAATAGCAGTACAAAATAAAGGTTTTTCAAAGTTTCAAATGAAAAAGAAACAAAATGAAAATTAGTATGGATAGTAATTTCAAAACTGGCAGAATCATAGAGAGACATATTCGGATAGAGATATAAGTATTATTAGAGGACATGTCAAATTCTATTAAGATATTGTCCGAAAAGAAAACAATATATGTAACGCAAAGCAGAAACATACTGACTTTGCCTTGATCTTTGATTGCGTTTTATGAAACAATACAATTTCGTGCCAATAAAATTATTAAAAACTCTAGAGAAGTGGTAGTTAGTAAAAATAGTTATAGGTCTTACCAGTGGTAGGGTTGTATCTGAATGTGGAACTAGTGTGGTCACTGTACATCTCTGCAGCTGCAACCTGTGCCGCGTAGGGGTGGTGGTGGGGGGACACGAATGGGTTCTGATGGTGTACAACAGCAGGGTGTGCCCCAGGGGCCATTGGGTTTGGGGGTGCTGTCATATAGAAGGGCATGGCGTGCATGGCAGCAGCAGCTGCAGCAGCTGTAGAGTTGTGACTGTGATGGTCAGCGGCTCCCCCTGCAACTACTGCATTCATTATGTTGAGATTGCACCCTGTTCTGTATGCGGCTGCAACCTGAAACACAACAAACAAACAATACTCGCACAAATTCATTCTAAACTCATTAAATATTAGAGCAACTCTATGCTCGTTATGTTGATTCTATTTCAACACCATTATAAGTGAAAGTAAAGTTTGGGACCTTTGTGGGTTGGGACCCCACAATCTCTTAATTGATTGCAATCCTGTCCTCTCCACTGAGCCAACTTGTCCACACTGCGAGAGTCTTACTATGGTCTCTTATATTGAGCCATCATTTCAAGCTCCTTCTTATGATCACAGCTTATTTACTAGAGTGTACACTCTAAAATCAAACAATGCAGAGAATGAATTTCACGTAACTTTAAAAAGTCAATAGACAAAAAGTTGTCGTGTCACTCACTGATGTGTTGTCACTAAAAATTTAAAAAAAACTAATTTAAAAGTTATCGGTAAATCTTATTAAACTATAAATTTGGAAAGGGGAAATTTTATCGTAAGAGCTCTCAGTTTTATCAAATTAATTTATATATTAGAGAAAAGGGAAGCCGAGTCATTACAACACATCAAGAACTATTCTGGAATGTAATTTGTATTTAAAAATTTACTATTTTTTTGTTAATGATAACATTTCGAAATAAGGACAATGGACAGGAGTGTTTCCAAACTTAAAAAAATATATCCAAAAGGTTGAGATGTAGATTTACTAAACTTGTAAAGACAACATTTTGCGGCTCACTTCTTTAATATTTAATTTATAATTTGTTGCATATCTGAGCAAAAAAAGTTGAAGAAAATCGACTTCAGCGCAACCGTTAAATGAGCAACAAACGCTCTTTTTGTGTCGTCGATTACTAACTAATTCAACATGCAATCGTACTTTTACGAGAGATGTAATGAAGAAATAATAGTTTTCAGGCACTGCTTAACAATTGGAATACAATTTACCTGAACTCAGAATAATGCAATTCGATTGTTGGGAATCACTTTACCACCAAGAGAATGTGGTTTATATTATGAATTTTGTCGATTTCCGGATGCAATATGCACAATATTGCTTCATGGAATCGAAATTAACTGGAATATTAACTGTGCACTGTACTACTCTCTGGTCGAAACAACTTAAGGAGAAGTGAAGCATCTTTTGAGGTATAGTCAGTCTAAATCTTAGAACTATTCCATACGGATTCCATTGCAATTTCTCCCTTCCAAATTAGATAAATTGACGCAGCTGTTCCTTATACATGAAGATAACAGACGTGTTTTCAAAAGATTTTGAACCAAATTACGGATGCAAAGTTTAAAAAAGCCTTTCGAATAAAAAGCGGTAAAATAGTGCACATCTTAAGAATAATTATAAAAAAAAAGTTCTGCATACCGTTAGGGAAATTGGAAACCGCAGCGTTTCAAAGAAGATGAACTGTGAAAATTAACACAAACCTTTTATAGGAAAGAAGATTTAATTATTTAGTTTTTATTTTAAAAAAGAATCAGACTGCCATATATGGTTATTTTCGTCAAAACTAAGGATAAAAAATTGTCAATCAAAGTTAACAAGTTTGACTCCAATGATTAAGTTGGCAACATTTCTGAGGGTTTGAAAAGGTGTATTTTGAAACCTATTTGTTTGAAAATTAAGTGTGCAAAACGAATGATTCCAAGTTGAGACTAACTTGTTCAGCTGAGGCAAATTGAGTGGTGGTTGGGTAGGAGTTCCTCGGATGAGGCCAGGCTGCGTTGGGGTGTGTGGCACCAGAGGCCCCTGTGAAGGAGTTCCGGGCCGATACCACCGGGTGCATCATGTTGGCTGCCTGGTTGTGTGATGCTGCAGCTACTGCCAGATACGAATGGGGCATACTAGCTGGCCAAGCTGTGGCTGCGGCGGCGTGATCAACTGAAGAGGCGACCGCCTGGGCTGTTTGAGCAGCTGCCGCAGTGCGCAATTCTGTAAACTGGGAATGGTGATTGTTTTGTTGTTGTTGGTCGATCGGACTGTGATCCGAGTGGAGCTTGAGCCCAGTTGGGCTACCGTGGTCCGGGGTGGGTCCGGGGAACTTGAGGGAGGCTGCTGCGTGGTGACCTGGGTTTGTAACGGAGGGGGTTAGGGCGGGTAGGCCAGCAGCTGTGACAGCTCCAGCAGCCGGGTGGTAAGTTCCGGCAGCAGTTGCGGCGGCTGCGTTGGTTGCGAGTGCTGTGGCGGCTGCTGCGTTGTTGGCCACATTGGTGAAGTTGTGCGCTAGATGGTGTATCCAGCCGGTCTGGATCGATTCCCGGCTCATACTGTCGATGGTCTCCGAATTAGTGCTGTCGAGATGCATTTTATTGCGAATATTATATCAAATTTACAACGTAATAGCCGCTGTAACTAGAATTGCGGTTATAAACAATGCTATAAACGAGTTTTAGAGCTGATCAGTTTGAGCAATATAATTTTTGAAAAAGTCTGGATCTGTTTTATGGTACCTGTATTGCACACACATACACACACTGCTGCTGTGCTGATATAGTATACTGCTATCGCTACTATTCTAATTCACCAGTCTTCTTTCTTTCTCTCCTGTTTTTTCTTCCTCTAGGCGGGTGGTGGTTAGATCAATCTTGTCAAATCAGAGTAGAGGCTCTAACTGCGCTTTTAACATATCATAAACACGCCAGCAGACCAATAGAATTACAATCCCACATTTCTCTTCTCTCATTGGCCGATCAACACAGGTATTCTTCAATCTCTCTCTACACAGGCAGAGCGCTCTTTCATTTCTTCCAGTATAGAATTAGGGCCGATATACATAATAGAGAACACTTAGAATTATATAAGCGCATTTAAATAAACGACAGAAGAGCAAGTGTGTAGTACTCTTGTAATCAGAAAACAAGTGCTTTTATTGGATAGTTGTTGTTGTTGTTAGTAAAACTTAACTGAATGCCTGCTGCTGGTTAAGACAAGCGATCTTACTCGCCGCTCATAACTTAATAAACAACAACAACCGCCGCCACTTTTATGCTAACTTATAATGATTGATCCTACTGTTGTCCATGTGAACAAAATTACAAAATTACCTCACTTTTTCTTCGTATCCCTTTTTCTCTAAACATTGTTAGTCGGGGGGAGGGGGGGGGGGGGAGGTGTTTGTAAAACTGATAATTGGCGCAATGTTTTTGTTCATAATTGTTGTGTTCACAAGAGTATAGTTTTCACTATCTGTTCAATTTTGATTAACTGGCCTATGGTGATAGTAGAGGAATGAGAAGGGATAGAAGGGAAAGATGGAACAGGAGGGGTGATAAGGGTGCTGCTGTTCTAGTTGGGAGTCGGGGGTGCGAATTAATCAGGGGTCATTTAGCACCTCGTGTGATGTGTGTTGAATTAATGATGGAAATATGTTGATTAGGTGCAGATGAGGAATGATAAAGGGAAGCAGTTAAGTTAACACGCAGCCCTACTCTACACACATCACTCACTCAATACAACCCAAACAGGCAATTGATAAAATCAATCAAACTCAAACTTCACACCCCACTGCCTCACAATGTCATAAAAATCTCCTGAAAGTAAACAATGTCAGACTTGGAAATAAACACTTGTAAATTAAACATTTCATCCAGCTTCAAATAAATAGAACCAGTAATTGAAATAGAACCAACTGAGCTCCTTCGTAGAAAATTTCGCGTCAATTCCTATGGTTTTTGGTATGATCAAAATTTCCGGAATCAATTATTTCATACAGAATTATACAATTAATTCAATTAAATAAGCAAAGAATTTGGATGGTAATCAGCTAAAATTCCCAGCAGAAAATGATCAAATCATTTGGGTCAAATCTATTTTTTGTATACAATATAATATTTTTTAGCTCAGCTCATCATCATTCTCTATTCATCGCTATCGATGCACAACAATAAGGAAGAAGTTTCATTACCAAGTACGAAAAAATATTCGAGACTAAAACACACTTATGTCGCACTACAGGACTGGTTATTAATGTGTCAATTAGGTACGCCGGATCAAATGTTTCTTAGGATCAGCAAAGATTTTGAACAATCTTTTAACTTGAATGCACCTTGAAATTGGCAGAAAAGGTTGTAGAAATCAGTAGAAACTAATAGAAGAATTATACATAGGGAATAAATTTTAAATTGACAAGATACTTGCTTAGAGAACTCATGGTCAAAATCAGTTCTTAGTTTAGTTGAGTTTCAGAAAGTTTTATTGCGATCAAGCGTGTACCCACAAATGACCATGATACCCACGCAATTGGGTCTTTGCCCTTATTTGTTTCCATGAACCTACGAAATGGGATCCTCACAATTTCGTCCTCATCAACCCACCACACATTCGGTTTGAAAAAATGAGGATTATCTCCACTCAATGGGTGACAAACTAGTTCTCACCCAGTAAGAACTAGGCAACCAAAATATGGGTGAGCCAAGACTATGAATTAACCATTGTGGAGCTGAAGGTGTTATCGCTTGAATGAGTCTAATAAGAGGGGACTTTTTGCAATCAGCGCTAAGGCTGAACATCTCATTAAGGTCACTGTAACTCCTTGAGGTAACCGATTGTAGGCAATTGATAAACTAGCCGTTCGAAAGATTCAATTATAGGCAAGCAAGAAGGCAATTTTTTCCTTTATCTTTAAGAGGGCATTTTAGTCATTTTTGAAGCGATAGGAAATATGCGTTTGTTGATCGGAAACTGCATTTGAGTTCCATATAGAGTTCGATCTCTTTAAGTGCTCCAGGAAAAAACAATTTGATTTTCAATTGCTCTGCCAGAACTTCATTTCTCCCACTTTTGATCTTGAAGCTACAAATTTTATTTTGAGACCAATAACGAGAAAGTAAATGTAAAATTTGATGATAATATCCCTAATCTAAAAACAGCCGGAACTGCTTAGATAGCTATATAAACAATCCGTCTGATTCATGATTAAGGATAGTTTATTTAGATTTTACATTCTTTTTCTAGTGTTTGTTATAAAGTTTTTTTCTCTACCATGAAGATCAAATCCGGGAGAAATAGAATTCTTGCAATGTAATTGAAAATCAAACTGCATTTCTTTTCGTTAACAACCATATTAATGCATTGCGTTTTTCCTTTAACTTGTGTATTCCCCACTTTCTGTTCATTGATTTTTTTGACAAATTCACACTGTTATTTAAATCTAATAGAGATCCCAAAAAATAAAGCACCACTGGTTTATAGTTTTCCACTTGCAAGTTTAATTAAAATTCTGTAGTTCGTTTTGTTACAAACCTCATCTTTTTGGGCTATATTGCCTTTCTTGAAACAGTTTTTGTTAATCTTCAGAATATAGAAAAAAGTCATTTGTTTGTGCTATCAATGACCCACCAGTTGCCTGGCATCCAATCCCTAGTCGGGGCCTTTACTTTAAGTAAAATGAATTGAGGACCGTCTTGAACTTATCCATAGGAGTTACGTTATACATTGAGGAACGAAAATGCCCGTTCTGTCAAAGCGGAACACTGGAGAGGCTGGGTGATCAGGCATTAAACTTCACTATCGTCGGATATGATATCGCGGCAAGATAGAGTGGGAGATAGAAAATCAGCTGCATGCTCGACTTCAAGTTTGGCTCAGTGGCAATGTTTTTTTCCCTTTATAGTAACTTGACATATTGATGACACTTTAGACAATTTGATGACTCAAGAAAAACATTTTTAATTTATGCCTTTATACTTTAAGAGCAATAACCAAACGGTTCAATCGGCGTCAAACCATTCAATCGGTGAGGATATCAAACACTGTTTTTGTGCAGTTTTATCCCTTAAATAATGTTTTTCTTTCGATATCACTTATTCATTTGCCCCACTTAATCATAATCAACATGTGATTATTAACAGAGAGTTTGTTGCCTAGTAATCTCTCGAAATACCGTTTCTGTGTATCTGTTCAACGTTTATAACAAAAATATTCTAATTCGTGCTTAAGTATTGGCCAGACGGACCTGGGTCGCCGACAGGGGGTTCCGGTGTGACCGAGTTCTTGGTCTGGAAAAATTTTTGGTCGCGCCGCCCGTCTAACCCATACGGATATTGGGTCTGTTCTGTCTGACCCATTCCTGAATTGGGTATGTTCGCTCTGGTCAATACCCAAACATCGGTCTGTTTCGTCTTGTCCTTATCCAATCTTCGGTCTGTTCGGTCTGGCCAATACCCAAACATCGGTCTGCTTCGTCTGGCTGATACCCAGTCACGGGTCTGTTCGCTCTGGCCCATATCCAATATTCGGTCTGTTTCGTCTGGCCCATACCCAGTCACCGGTCTGTTCGCTCTGGCCCGTTCCCAATCGTCGGTCTGTTTCGTCTGGTTCATACCCAGGCTTCGGTCTGTTTGGTCTGGACCATACCCAATCATCGGTCTCCTCGGTTTAGCCGGTCGGTCCCCTTCAGAGGAAGTTTTGATAAACTGGAGTCCACGAATTCTCTTATGGAAAGATGTATAAACTCATCCATTGAGTCAGAAAAAGACACTAAATGGTATATACTAAATAAAAATTGTTGTCAACAGTTGGGTTTTGTTTTCTTTGGCAAAGCTTTCATAATTGGTTTTTCCTTAGGTGAACTAAATGGTGCAAACATCAGTTTTTATGAACTGAATATATTATAGCAAAAGGGTAATGCAAAATGAATATTTTATACCTCTGGCCCAGGTATTGGGTCTGTTCGGTCTGGCCCAGTGTTGGCCTTGGGTCTGTTCGGTCTGGCCCAGCTACTGACTCTTTTCGGTCTGGTACAGTGTTGGTCTTGGGTCTGTTCGGTCTGGCCCAGTGTTGGCCTTGGGTCTGTTCGGTCTGGCCCAGGTACTGACTCTTTTCGGTCTGGCCCAGTGTTGGCCTTGGGTCTGTTTGGTCTGGCCCAGGTCCTGAGTTTTTTCTGTCTGGTCCAGTGTTGGCCTTGGGACTGTTCGGTCTGACCCAGGGTGACCAAGGTCTGTTCTGTCTGGCCCATACCTGAATTCGGGTCTGTTCTGTCTGAAACCCCCTGTCCGCGACCCAAGTCCGTCTGGCCCATACCTGTCTTGGGTCGCGGACTTCATCTTGGGTTTACATAGGTGAATAGAAATTTATCCTAAATAATTGGTCATAAATGCTTTGCTTGCCGAACACAAGAACCAATTTAACTATCGGGAGCAATTTTTCGCCCACACGATGATGTCTTAAGAACAGTTTACATAGTGGAACCACACAATTATGCTTAAAACTACCCAGGTTGAGGTCCCAGACGGAAAGTCGATATGTCCAGACCGTCCCAGACGGAAAGTGCCTATGTCCAGACTTTCGTGCGTTCACCAGACGTTCGTGCGTTCATGTCCAGACTTTCGTGCGTTCACCAGACTTTCGTGCGTTCATGTCCAGACTTTCGTGCGTTCACCAGACTTTCGTGCGTTCATGTCCAGACTTTCGTGCGTTCATGTCCAGACTTTCGTGCGTTCATGTCCAGACTTTCGTGCGTTCATGTCCAGATTTTCGTGCGTTCGACAGACTTTCGTGCGTTCACCAGACTTTCGTGCGTTCACCAGACTTTCGTGCGTTTATGTCCAGACTTTCGTGCGTTCACCAGACTTTCGTGCGTTTTTCCTTGTTTCCAGACCATGTAAATTTGAACGCACGACACCACCGTCGTGCGTTCATCTGGGTCTGGACATATCGACTTTCCGTCTGGGACCTCAACCTGGGTACTTAAAACATTCCATTCCTCATCGAATAGGCTCTTCGATCTGATAGTAATCAGTCATCTCCTTTTTCTAGTGGCCCAGCCAATAGTTCATAAAACTATCACCTCTTATTGGGCGGCAAAAAGCGTTCTAAACTGAATTCAGATCAAGCTTGCAGCTTATAATTCAGTTTTGATTATGCATAATTGAGTTTCAAAATGCGCAATCTTCAATCTGAAAATATACATCAACTTTCAACCAGCGCCTCTTATGTAGAGCTTGAAGCTTGAATACTTGTAAAGCGGCAAAACATTGCATCGTCCCAATACTGATTTCACTTTGTCCCTCCCGGGTTGAGGTTTGGCGGTGAATTTTCGTAAGAAATGCGGTGAAAAAACATAATTTTCACCCCGTATTTCTGACATCGTTTTGCGGATTTCTAACATCTTTTTGCTGTGAATGCGGTGAATCGCTGTGAATTATTTATTTTCACCGCGTTCTCAGTATTCTTACGAAAAAGAAGCTTCCTTACAGGGGTTCGAACGTCATATCTCCTACATGACTTCAACTTCTAATTCCACTGTGCCAACTATCACGTACTTCTAGTATATTTCTTGTGAGCGTGAATCAGATTCAGTAAACATTGGTTAGCAAATGCGGTCACCGAATTCACCGCTTTCAGCGGATTTCTTACAATAATTTGCCACAAAGTCGATACGGTGAATATTTGAAAGAAATGCGGTAAATTTTGCGGTGAACTTTTGTGAGAAATGCGGTGAAATACTTGTTTTCACCGCATTCACCTCAATCATCGCATTTCTAAAAAAATTCACCGCGTTTCTTAGAAAAGTTCACCCAAAGGTTTTTGGGTAAACTTTTTCTAAGAGATGCGGTGAATGCAGTGAAATTTTGTGAGAAATGCTTTGATTACGGTCATTGCGCTGAACAAAATTTTCACTGCATTTCACTGCATTTCGTACAAAAGTTCACCTCGAAATTCACCTCATTTCTTACAAAAAATTCACCGAATCTGATTTCCATGTTTAATGAATCTGATTTAAATTCACAAGACTATCATTGAATTACTTGACAGTTGGCGCAGTGGAACAAGAAGTTGAGTGCACGCAGGAGCAAAGAGGTTCGAACACCTGTAAAGAAGCTTGTTTTTTGTAGGAATACTGAAGTAGTGGGGAAAAGGTGATATTCCGCCATTTCTTGTTTCACTTGGTGCAAAACACTAGTGTCGAGTTAAGCTGGTAATTAATCGTTATCAGACGGATAGTTCGAGTTCTATCCCCACTGACCCCAGTGGACGTATCCCAGATACTAGTATAAAACAAGCGAGACCGTGTAACAAGCACGTAAAACCAACTTGCGAAAAACTTGAACAAAAAAGAAAACTTGAACAAAAAATGAAAGAAATATTAAAATAATAAAAATTTTCATATATCCCCTAATCAATATTTAATCAATCTAAAACTAAAATTTTCTGTCTCACTTGGTGTAGTGGTTAAATCATCGAGTCTAGTTAAGTTGCTTTAGCAAAGGGAAGGTTTGGGTTCCTTCCTCACTAACTCCAGTGAACGTCCCCCGATCGGCGAAGCCGCTTTTCAGGATTTGATGAATTACTATGAAACTCAATGAGATAAAAAAAACCAAATTCACAGTTCTTAAAAAGGATGATCCCTGCTGTGAGACTCTATATGGGACACACTGTGATGGGTATACAGTCAAAAACACTGAGATGGTGGAAACACAGTGATTAGTGTTTTTCAGTGTAACTTGAATAAAAAACTAGCTTATTATTTATTCTAAATCTGGTATTAATTAAGAAAAAAGGTCTAAATCTAAAATGTCAAAAAAACCCAAAAACTACATGACAGATAAAATAAAAGAAGAAGAATTAACTTCTTGAATATTATACTTATAAACATGCTCTATGAATTGATTTCTAGTATGACCATATCTATATCTATGAAGATAAATACATAGTCTACATTTCCTATTTCTAAATCTATATAGTGATATATGTTTATAAACATTACACATACTACATGTTAGATATTGATCAGGATTAGAATAATGATATCCCAAATGTTCTATATAATCTTTCACTCTAACCATATTTTTACATACATAATAAGAATATTCTATTTCTTTAAAAATATTACAACATTCTTTCCAAGAGTTATTTTTACACTTATCACACTTCATTTTTCACTTTCGAAAAATTATTTTGTTTTCCAAAATTTTCCCTCAATAATTACATCATGTCTCAATCAATTAATACTAGTGTCATAAACTTCTGCGACGTCTGTAATTTATCCTTTGAATCAAAGAAGGGTTTATACAGGCATCAATCATACGATCTCAAACATAAGGAACTATTGGAGAAAATGTTTGAGTCTGGAGAAGAAGAAATCCCGGAGAAGGTGTATAATTCGGATGAAGATGATTATATTATTAAAACTAAGACCAAAACTTAGAATATTATTAAAACTAAGGACTTTATTAAAACTGAAAATAAAACTGGACCATGCTGGGTTTGTGGCGATAAGTTTAAAAATCAGATAGGTCTACAAAATCATATGAATAAACACTGGAGAGAAAACGTTGTCTTAAACGATCCACGAAGTAACTTTGCTAATCAGGGAACCTGCTTCGCAGATAATTATAATATTAAATCAAGCTTTAATCAAAGGCAGTTATATATTACTAAATCTAATAGTAGTTTTATCAAGGATATTAATGAACCAGCAGATTACATATTAGACGAGTTTAAACCATTTAAATCATATAAATATAAAGTTACTGCCAATTGCTTATATAAGAAGAGACTCAGAAGAAGAAAAGACTACTAATATAAACTTTAGAACCGATGAATATATGGATAAAGATCATCGACTGAATCTAAACCAATGGCTTGATCATGTTAGAGAAACGTATGAGGGTTACGGCTACGATTATGAGTTTATTGGAATAACAGACATGCAAATAAATATAGAAAGGACTAAACCATCATTAGGATCTTATACTGAACTGCCACCAGGTCTAAGAGATAAAACAAAAGCGATTTTAAATATTAGAATTAGTTGGTTTAAACCATTGGTTTAGACTCAGAAGAAGAAAAGACTACTAATATAAACTTTAGAACCGATGAATATATGGATAAAGATCATCGACTGAATCTAAACCAATGGCTTGATCATGTTAGAGAAACGTATGAGGGTTACGGCTACGATTATGAGTTTATTGGAATAACAGACATGCAAATAAATATAGAAAGGACTAAACCATCATTAGGATCTTATACTGAACTGCCACCAGGTCTAAGAGATAAAACAAAAGCGATTTTAAATATTAGAATTAGTTGGTTTAAACCATTGGTTTAGACTCAGAAGAAGAAAAGACTACTAATATAAACTTTAGAACCGATGAATATATGGATAAAGATCATCGACTGAATCTAAACCAATGGCTTGATCATGTCAGAGAAACGTATGAGGGTTACGGCTACGATTATGAGTTTATTGGAATAACAGACATGCAAATAAATATAGAAAGGACTAAACCATCATTAGGATCTTATACTGAACTGCCACCAGGTCTAAGAGATAAAACAAAAGCGATTTTAAATATTAGAATTAATAAATTTAACTGTCTACAATTATGTATTACAGCTGCATTGCATCCTGTAACCGAACATGCAACTCGAGAAAAAAAGAGTATTAGTAATTTAGTCGATGACTGGGAATATAATGAAACTGCATATGATTATATAACAAAAATCCAAAATAAATATAATATCAATATTTGGTTTTACAGACCTACGGTCGTGCTTCACCACAGGCCTGCTCAAGATAGTAACATAGCCAAGACAAAATGCTTAGAGAAATGTTCTAACTTTGTAAAAGGTAGACATAATGTAAGAATACTAGCATGGAATGAACACTGTTCCCCAATTAAAAATTTAGATGTATTACTAAAAAGACCTAACATCAAACATGCCAAGTTCTGGTTTTGTGATAATTGTACCTATTGGTTTAGTTCTCAACATAAATATGAAACCCATGAATGCTGTGTCCAAATCAAACCAAAGATTGTTTGCCCTAAGTTAAAACAAATTAAATTCAAGAATCAACATAGACAACAAGAAGTGAATAATGTTATATTTAGTGATATTGAATGTTACATGAAAGGAACAAGCGAAAAGATTGGTAGCAATACATATAAGATATCTGAACATGTACCTATTGCTATTGGCTATAGGTGGCATAGCAAAGATGAAGTTCGCAGATCATACTTTGGTCCAGACTGCATCAAAGATTATGTTAGAGATTTATTAGAACTGGAAACAAAACATAGTATTAAGATAAACAAAGCAATGATATTTACAGAAGAAGACAAATTGTATCATGATGCTAATGATATATGCCACATTTGTAATAAAAACTGTGTTAATAAAGTTAGAGATCACTGTCATCAAACAGGTAGATATAGAGGTCCAGCATGTAATATTTCTAACTTACACTATAAACATCAAAACTTCATTACTGTAATATTCCATAATGGTAAAGGCTATGACTTCAATCTATTATTTAAAGAGATATTTAAACAGAATAATAGCAAGAGAAGAATTGATATCTTACCTAGTACTAATGGTAAAGCTAGAATGTTTAGAGTGGGTATATTAAAGTTTATAGATAGTTACAGTTTCATGACAATGTCTCTTGATAAAATAACAAAGGTTTACAACATAAAAAATAAAACATTATATCCTTATGAATACTCCAAAGATGAGAATAGCTATAATAATAAACTGGGTAATCTATCAATTCAAGACTTTAGATCATCACTAACAACTAAATTACCAACTCAAGATGAAGTAGATGATTTTAATAATTGTAATAGTAATAAAACAGGTAAAGAATTAACATTAGAATATATGGAAAATGATATATTCATATTAGGACATTGCTTCAATCTATTTGTTACGTTAAACATGAATACATATAAACTCAATCCTCTACATTATATTAGTCTGCCAAGCTACAGCTTCGATTGTTTCCTAAAACTAAGCAAAGTTTAATTAGACACAATACAAGATGAGGAAATACTAAAATACTTCCTTAGTGCGATGAGAGGTGGCATATGTGGTGTTATGGGTGATAGGTATATTAGAAGTCAAAGTCAGAGTGAAAGGTCTATCAGGGAACCTGCTTCGCAGATGGCAGAGCTTGGCGAAGCATGGACGAAGTCCCATGACCGAAGGTCTATCAGGGAACCTGCTTCGCAGATCTGGTACATCGATGCCAATAACTTATACGGTTATGCACTAATGCAAAAGCTACCATATAAAGATTTTGAGTACTCCAATACTACTCTAGATGAAGTATTAAATACTTCAGATGATAGTGATTATGGCTATTGGCTTATCTGTGATTTAGAATATACTAATGAATGTAAAGAGAGAACTAGCAACTTCCAAATACTACCCCATGGAAAGCAAGTAGCGAATAATGAACTGGGATACAAACAAAGACCCCCAACTTCATCAAAAAGCAAGAAACTAATATTAGATCAGAATAATAAATATGAATACCCAATACACTATCGGATGTTAAAGTTTGTTGTTTAGATGTGTATAAAGGTCACTAAAGTCCATAGAATAATTGAATTTAAACAAGATTATATAATTAGAGACTAGGTTGAACTTAATACTAAAATGAGAGCTGCAGCTAAAACTGAACCTGAGAAAAATATATTTAAGTTAATGAATAATTCATTGTTTGGTAAAAGTTGTGAGAATTCATTAAATTATCTAGAAGCTAAGATTCTAACCGATGATTATGAAATACCTAAAGCTGTTAGTAAACCAACATGTAAAGATGTAATTAGATATGAAAACTATACTCTAATAGAATTCTATAAAAAGGAAATACAATATGATAAGCCGATTTATTTAGGATCTACAGTACTCGAGCTCAGTAAGCTTCAAATGTATAAATTCTTTTATAATGTATTGAATCCCTCGCTTAAAGATTTAATGTTACGCTACATGGACACGGATAGCTTCGTGTTAAGCTTTAGCGAGGGCAATGTCGACAATGAGCACATGGATCTGAGTAATCTAGATAAACCAATATAAACTAATAATAAGATACCGGGCAAATTTAAACACGAATTAGGTAGTAAGGTTATAGAAGAATTCGTGGTATTAAAACCCAAAACATATAGTATAAAAAACTATGGGGAAAAAGAGAAAAGAATTAAGAAAGAAAGTAATGGAAAGCACGAAGAAAATTATAGTGCTCTAATAGATAATAAGGAAAGGATAGTAGAGGAAGGCAGGATTCAAAAAGTAGGAAGTTGTATGGCCACAATTAAGATGAATAAAAGAAGTTTACGTAATTTTGATGATAAAAGATTTTATGTAAATAATATAAAAGTTATCCCCTAGATGAGAACCTCTATCTATTCAAAAGAGATCTAGTAAATGAAATCAACCAACAGACTTCGCCCATAGCAAACCCAGCACTGATCGGTGAACCCGGTTCCCTGGTAAACAATATTAAAGAATTAACAATTAATGATGATAGAAAGTTTATTGAAGCCGCTATTAGATTATATAATGAATTGTGATAATTATTTTTATAAAAGGACTAAACTAGAAAAACGCATAGAATTAAACAATCTAGAAAAACAAAACAGAAAGAATAGATTAGAAGATAAATTAAAACAACAAGAATATTATGGTGAAATAGAAGAGTTATTTGATCCTTTAAATGAGAACAGTGAACACAATCTAGCATTAAGTGAACAAACATTAAGAGCAATAGATTGGCAGAATCAAGAGTTAGATAAACAAACTAAGATGATCCAGCAAGCTGGCTCCCAGTTTAATGAAGCAATAATGAAGTCCAAGGGTGAAGCATTGGTGAAGTCCAACGACAAAGCTGTAGAGAAAGCTCGAGATAAACCAGGAATGTTAGTAGATAAAGACACGGCTTAAATTATTAATTTAATGTCAGTTCAATCTAATCCCCAATTAAAGTTGAAGTTCGTAAATTTAGATATTGGTGAATTCGAAACGAACGGTGTTAAACTAATTTACCAAGAAAATTCATTTATAGTTAAGGATAACATATATGAATTGTCAGATGAGTTCATAAACTTTCTTACTAACCCTAATAAAAAACATGGTGAAATCGAGGAAGATAAAAACAAAATTAAAAGGTTTTTAAAGGATATAAGATATGATTTAGGAAAAGAGGATAAAAAGGCACTAGATATAGAACAATAAAACGTATAATGGGGGTAAAAGATGATGTATTTGGCAGGGGTTTAAATAGCAACCCCAACCCAAATAATCAACGAAGTTGCCATTTAAATGGTTTAGTAGAAAGACTAGAATTATTAATACTAGAAACAAAAGCTGGTCATGATAGATTATATGATGAAATGCTAGACATCTCTAAGCAACCATTATCTATGAATATTATTAATCAAGAGCAACTAGATAATTTTGTTTTTAACTATGGTAAATAAACAAAAATGAACAAAGCTATCAAGGAAGCTGTTTCACAGATCAGGGAACCCGCATCGCAGATGACTATATCCACAAGTAAACAAGACACAATTAAAACTAAGCAACAATTACTAGCTAAAGAAGTATTCAGTCCTCAAATAACAAAGGTTAGAAGAGAAAGAATAGTACCATTATATAAAGATGAAACATGGTCAGCTGATTTAGTTGATAAGTCATCTCTAAGTAAACACAATAATAATTATAAGTTTATATTAACTGTTATAGATATATTCACAAAATATGCATGGGCTATTCCATTGAAGAATAAATTTGGTTTATCTATAACTAATGGTTTTAAATTAGTATTAGGTGAAAGTAGAAAACCAGAAAACTTATGGTTAGATAGAGGTAGTGAGTTTTACAATAAAACATTTAAATCTTTACTAAAAGAATATGAAACAAAACTATATTCTACTTATAGTGATTTAAAGGCTGTGTTTATAAAGAGATTCAATAGAACATTATTACATATAATAAATAAACCTATGTTCATCAATGGGGATGGTAATTGGGTAAAAATATTAAATAATGCTGTTGTAACATATAACAATAAAATTCATTCAATAATTAATATGACACCTGTTGATGCTTCTAATAATCCCGATAAGGTTAAATACTCATTCGTTTGTAGGAATATTAAACCTAAACTTAAAGTTGGTGATTATGTTAGAAATGCAGATAAACGTAATATCTTCTCTAAGGGATACACTTCTAATTGGAATAGAGAATTGTTTAAAGTTAATGAAGTTCTAAAAACACAACCACCAACATATAAAATAGACGATATTAATGGAGAGATAATAGAAGGTAAATATCATGAACAGGATCTATTAAAATCCGAGTTTTACTTTGAATCTAAAAATAAGGTTTTGGAATCATAAGGTATAGTTCTGTAATTTCTGTAAACAAATACAAAGATGACAAGAAATAGATTCAATCAAGCTAAACATCAATCAACATCAACATACAACAACAACATCAACAAACAACTTAACACTAAGTAAGGCTCGTGGGTTATTCCTAGAAGATAATGATAATATTGATATGAAGGATACCTATAAAATTACAAATGTACATCCTCCGATAGATGACAACTAAATGAAACACAAGTTAATGATGAACTAATTAATGAGTTTATTGAATAAGCAAATGAAGTCACAAATATTGTTAAGTTTTGTAATAAATTTGCTGCTGATACTATCTCTAAATATAATCAATTAAAACAAGAATTTGATAATAATAAGTTTAATCAGAATATCACTAACATAAAACTAGATGAAATGCTTACTACTGGGCTAAAAGAACTTAAAGAAGTTAAGACGTGTTCTGAGCTTACCTTTATTAGGGTACTTCTGAACTGTCTTATGGTTGTCTCAAGAATAAGATGTACTCTTAAGGCTTACCTGACTAACTAAAGTTCTATATCTCTAGTCTGTTACTCTTCTATCTGAGCTTCAGTAGACAGTGCACGGGCCCCAATGCTAAAGTCTAACATATATCTCAATACAAAACAAGAGCGGAGTAGAGAGAGAGAAATATACTTTATTATTATATCAGGTAGGTAACTGGTACTGACTAAATAGCTTTCTCTTCTGAGAAGAGGGAAAACAGGTAAACATCTAAAGGAAAGAAAGGAAAAGATATTATTCGCTTTTTATCCAATCAGGGAAGAGTATTTTCAGTCTTTATTTATTTAAATAATAAAGTCTTTCAAATAGTCTTTTCTGGAAGTCAGTTTGACTCCATCTTTCCGGGGTTTTGAATTTTTTGAAAGTCTCTTGTATAATCTAATAAGTCAATTTCTCTGTATTCTCTCTGAAGGATTTTCTTTCTTTTTTGAATGTGTTGCTTTGTATCGGTTCGTCAGCAAGTCAATTCCTAGACATAGGTTGCCCAAAGAGCAAGGAGTGAACATCAACAACCACAAAACTATCTATTCCATTAACACGTCCAGTGGGTAAAGATCCTTTCGGCTAGGCCCAGTGTTGATGTCTGGAGGCGATCCTGATGTCCGGTGATTTACCTGACTTACCTGAATTGGTTTAGTTTGTTGTTGTTAGTTGTTAGATGTTCAGAAAAAATTTTCTCCATTGTAACCTGTGTTCGGTTTTAATGTTCTGTTATACTTAGTATCCCTTCCGGTGGGAAAGAAAATTGAAATCTATATGTTAAGTGTTAAGTATATTATGTTATATGTTTTATGGAATTCGATGGAAAAATTGAGGTTAGTTGGGTAGGTTGTCAACACAAGTTGTTGACACGATGGAGAAGTATTCAGTGGCATGTGACTGTTTGGCCGTGTTGGATTAATACAAATTTTGTTATTGAAGATGAACATGTATTAATAATCCAATTCCTCCGCGAAATCAGAAGTTATTCTGATGCAATCAATTCTTACGAATTGTATTGCCATACTTCTACATTTTGTCTCTATGGTATGGATTTTGTAAAGGGTTTATAGATCTCGCTTATGGGTTTGTAATGTATGTAATATTAAAGCTGCTCTTTTAACTTTCCATTGGTGATGTCCAGGTTTGTTTACTGGTTCTATGCCGCTGCTGAATATTATTGCTGCAACTATACTTTTTAAGTAATCTTCAACAGTGTATGCTGGGTCTGTACCATCGAATGGTCTTATTGTTGTAGGTACTGAACCACTACTAATGTTTTGTTCTATTTGTGGTTCTTCATTAATACTCATTGATGTTAATTGTTTATAGAATGGTAAAGGAGGTTCTGTTACAGTTGTTTCTCTTTCTTCTGTTGTAATAGAATTTGTTCTTCTAGTACGATTTTCTTGTTGTCTGTTATTTTGGATATTGTTATGATGTATATTATTATTATCTATGTTTCTATTGTTCTGTATGTTTTCGGTTTCTGTTCTGAAATTATTTTGTCTTTGAAAGTTTTCTAGAAATTTGTCTAGTCTATCGAATACCATTTCGAGGGCTTCGTCTTGTCGTTTTTCCATTTTTCTGTTCATTTGTTGATATTTCATTTCCAGATTATCTATTAGTTTATTTGTGTGGTTTGTTACTGTGGCCGTTATTTCATCTTTTAGTTCCATGTAATTATTTGCTTGTTGTCCCCAATATTGTTCGTGTTGTTCCTGGTTATCATTTAGAGAACTAATATATGTATTGTTTCTATTATGATTATCTCTCGTTGGGTATTTCCGTCGAACATTTTGGTTCGCTGATGGTGGTAATTGGTTTCCAAATCTTATCTCTCTTCCTTCTGAGTCTGAGATATCTATGTCATCTACTATATTTTGTTGATTTCCAAATAAATTCAATGTTAATAGTTTATCAGGTTTTATTGTTGATTTTTGTTTTGATTGTAAGTTATTATTTGTTTGAATATCTTTTGGTGTCGATGTCGATGTTAGACTTCTTGATTAGTTAAATGAAGAAGATCCTGCCTGTCCTTGATCAGTGATTTTTACATGAATTTGTAATCCTTCGATGAAATTTATGCTATCTGAGCATACTTTTAATGTGCTTTCAAAATGTTCTGAATAGTGTTCGCTATTCCAAATGTTTTGGAGTTCGTCACATAAATGATTGATTTCCTCGGGAAATTTTTCTCCGAATTGAGTTCGTTTTTCATTAATTTGTTCGAAGTTGTCTAACCAAAAAAGGAATGTAAATTGAGATACTATTTTTATTATGTCTAATGTTGTTGTTTTCAAATCTGGTTTTAATTCAATTATTTTTGTTAGCCAATTGTTATAATTTTTTTATGTCTAGTCGTAATCTATCGTTCACTGACTGTATTTGTTGAAGATGTTCGTTTAGGTATCCGACTGTATTCCTTAGTGTTTCGTAAGTTGTAGATGTTATTGCTGTCAGTTTTGTTTTATCTTGTAATTCCTCATGTCTTTTTAAGAATATTTTAAGCATATCCGATAGTGTTGTTTCATTTTGGAAATTAAAAAATATCTTTTTATTTCCTTTTTCATCTGTTAGTGTAAATGTGTAATGTTTGTTATCTTGATCTCTATCCAGTAGTATTACTGGTAGATAATGTACTAGATGGTTTCTATTTATATTAAACTGTTGTATATGTTTTGTTTCTTTGAAGAGGTCATTCTTCAAGTTTGTTATTATTCTGTATATAATTTCACGTTTTTCTTGTGGGCAATTGCTAGCAATTGTAAATGGTATTAAGAAATTGTTAGTACTTGTTTGTTCATTGTAGTTGTAAGCCATCTTAGTGTTCTTTTCTTTATATACGTTATGTTTACCAACAATAATTTTGTTATTAGTTTATTAAGAGTTATTTTCCCAATTTAGTTCAGCACTGGTCGCACCAGATAAGACGTGTTCTGAGCTTTCCTTTATTAGGGTACTTGTGGAACTGTCTTATGGTTGTCTCAAGAATGAGATGTACTCTTAAGGCTTACCTGACTAACTAAAGTTCTATATCTCTAGTCTGTTACTCTTCTATCTGAGCTTCAGTAGACAGTGCACGGGCCCAAATGCTAAAGTCTAACATATATCTCAATACAAAACAAGAGCGGAGTAGAGAGAGAGAGAAATATACTTTATTATTATATCAGGTAGGTAACTGGTACTGACTAAATAGCTTTCTCTTCTGAGAAGAGGGAAAACAGGTAAACATCTAAAGAAAAGAAAGGAAAATATATTATTCCCTTTTCATCCAATCAGGGAAGAGTATTTTCAGTCTTTATTTATTTAAATAATAAAGTCTTTCAAATAGTCTTTTCTGGAAGTCAGATTTGACTCCAAAGTTAATAAAAAGACTAATTTTTTTAATAGATGAAGCCCTTTTAAAGAATAAAAGGACAATAGTACAATATATAATTGCTATACTTTTACGAAGTACGTTAGTTGATAATAAAGAACAAGAAAGACTAGAGAAGCTTTATGGTTTTAAACAATAAGTTATAACGAAAGAAAAAGAAAGAATTTTTACTAATTAAAGTAACCGAAACTATGACTAACCCAACAGCTCCTAGTGAGAGATTACTTTAACCAGATTTGTCATCAGTATCAGAAAGACTGATAAATGAAACGATTCAAGCCAATAATAAATTTAACAACAATATCAACATTATAAAAGATATTAGAAATTATTATGAAACTGAAACTAATAACTATAATAAGAAGTGAAGTAGATATAAAAATTATATTAACGTTGCTGAGATAACAGAAATAGTATTATCATCTATAGCAACAACGGCAACAACAACATCAGTTGCATTAACAGGTATAGGATTAACTTATACTATACCAACAGCTTATGCTACAGCAACTGTTTGTGGTTCATTATCAAAAACAATTAATACTAAAATAAGAAATAAAATTATAAAGTATTCACAAATGTATATTTTAAGTAATTAGTTTAGCGACAAGTTTAATAAACTATATACTAAATCAATGAATGATAATTAAATAGATAATGATGAGTATAATGAAATAGTTAAGGTATATGAGGATTATAAGAAGAACAAGAAAAACAAGCTGAGTGTTTTTGTAAACTAAAGTTGTTAGTGTTTAGTTATAATAATGTATTTAGTAAAAATAGTATTAGTATTAATATTTATCGATAATCATAAACAAAATATATTTGTAATCATAATCATAATCATAATCATAATCATAATCATAATCATAAATATAATATAATCATAATCATAAACATAAATACAAACATAATTATAAATTTAATCATGACTATAATCAAATAATTATCTCTTCATAGTACCGAAGTATAATCCTCTTCCTTTTTGTACTACCTTTATACTTTCACCAGTAGTTGCAAATTTAATTAAATCAGGTGTAGCCGCTAGAGCTGCTCTAGGGTTTCTACTTGCCGCTGCACTTCCTATTTTACTTGCTATTTCTAATGCTCTTACTGGATTATTAGCAACTTTCTTTCCAAAGTTAACCGTAGCTCTGCCAACACTTTTGAAGAAATCTTTCAATCCCTCAGCTTCTATTGTTGCATTAGATAATGTCATTGACTTATTCCTTCTACATTTAACACAATTACTCTTTAACATTTTAGTACCTTTTGAAGTGAGAGCTCCATTTATATTATTAGTACCACTATAATGTCTACCACCAACACAATATGAATTAGTTTTGAAATTACTCAAAAGACTCATTTCTATATATAAAAAAGAATGGAAGTAAAAAGTATAACCCCTTTGTTGTTATTAAGCCTAAGCCTAAGCCTAAGTTTAGGCCCAAGGCTAAGATTAAGCTTGAAGCTGGAGGTTTATCTCTAGAGAATAAAAAGAAACTAGATATTATTTATTCTAGAGGTTTTGTTAAGACAAGTAAGAAATAGTTAAAATGACTAGGGCTATAGTTATAATTATAATTATGATATTATATCAACCATCTTATTACCATCACTGTTGACACTATTAACCTTTCTAGTTAATACTATTGCATGACACATAACATCGCCAACTGCAGCACTAATTTTAAAATTAAGTTGTATTGGTTGTGGACCTATATGATCACTTTGATATCTAGTATCGAATGCATATTTTCTATAATTACTTTTGAATGTTCTATGATTTATATATGGTTTTATATTATGTGGTAGCCCATTATAATCTTTATTAAAGCTAATAATCTCTTTAAAAGCCTCATTATAATTATTGGTACCATAATTAACATTCATTCTATCCTCAGGATAAAACTCGCTACCAATCTTACAACAACATTCAGTAACATTCATTATATCAAATGTACTTGCATCATGAGTTTGTTCATTAACATTATTATTTTCAAAACCAACTATTATATATTGTGGTCTTTCCATCCCACTTTCCATACCTAGATCAAACAAGAAGTTAGTAGCATTGGGTACATTCTTTTAAAATGTCTTTCTTTCATAATAGCTAAAGTCTACATTATTCTTTTTACCTAAACCCTTTTGCAAAATAATTCTATTGTCATTACTAGGATCAATACTGGGCACACACCATGATATATCTCTAATTTCTATATTACCATCATTAGCAACTGCACCAGGATTAGCATTAACTCTAAATAGCGCTCTATCATTATTATTTCTTTTTAGTATTAGTTTAAATCATAAACCATATGTAATCTTTTCTAAATCATTTACAAAACCAAATAGATCACTCATCTTAATCATCTTATACATATGACCTCGTTGTGCAGCAATATGGTCACCTTTAAGTTGACTATATCTATTGCCCTGATTTCTAACAAAACCACTCTCATATTCATCACCAATACTAGTTAATAACTTATACATCAATAGATTAGGATGACAATGATCTACATATTCAATAGTACTACCACCACTAGTTTCAAGCTTAATTGAACTAAACAATGCCATCATACCATAATTAACTAATCCGATATTAGCATCATTAGCAAATACACCACCAGCATCATCTGATACAACAAACTCTATCTCTAGATATGAATCACGCAAATTTAAGTGATTCTCTTCTCTATTGAGAATGATATTAATATTGGTATTAACCGTATTCATTGTTGCCGAATTATTTGGTTTATATTTAATAATCTTACTTTTGTGTATTTCATTATTATAACCATAAGTTGTATCCAAATCAAAATCCATTTTTATAAAATAAAAAATGTCTGATAGTTTAATCTTAAGAGAACTGCAAAATATATATGAAGCTTTAACTAAAACTAAAGAAGAGCATACACTTAACTTTAAAATGATAAAGCCAACAGAAAAGTTTAACTTTAGTGAACCCATACTTAACTCATCAAAATTAGGTGTAATTAGATTATCTGTTTATAAATCGGTGTTTAATGTGATTAGAAAGAACAATCAATTCTTATATGATACCCAAGGTGAAACATGGTCAGATACCCGTATTTTAGCTATTATACCAGGGCATATGAATTATTCGAAATAGCAAAATTAATAAAAGAAGAAACTAATGGTAATGTTATAATAGAATCTGATAAGAACACAATGAAAAGTTTATTGGAAATAAAGCAAGGTGCAATATACTTTGATTTAGAAAATTCAATAGCCCCATTACTAGGATTTAGAAAAATAGTTTATAAAAAAGGTAAATATACATCTCAGAAAATTGTTGATATTATGTGTTTTAGTACAATTAACATTCATTGCAGTGTGATATCTGGTGTTAAAGATAATGGGAATAACACAGACATACTACATACTTTTACTCTAACAGAACCACCAGGCTATCTAATAAATATTATACCAACTAATATCTTATATCAAAATATAACTAACGATACAATAGAATATATAGAGTTTCATATCAAAGATGAGTATGGAAGACCTATAGACTTTAATGGCGATGTATTAAGTTTTACTTTGCATCTATGTTAACAGCTAAACTTAGACTTAGACCTAGACTTAGACCTAGACTGAGACTAAACAGTTCCTATTTCCCTAATAATCATAACATATTTTGAAATAATATTTCCCCTTAAAAATTAATAAAAAAAGTTTAGTATTAAATGTGATGAATGTAAAAATAAGTCCTGGGGTCAGAGTTGTAATTGGTGTCAGGGTAAACCATATCAATGTTTTCTATGTAATAGAATTTTAACATATAGAGATAAACATGATCATTTACTAGAACACTTTATTAATCTCGATCAATATCTAACATGTAGAAAGTGTAAATTATATAAACATATCTCTCAGTTTAGATTTAAACAATTCTATTGTAGGTTATGTACTAAAGAAAAATTTAGGAGATCGAAACCAAGTGAAACATGGAAACCAAGTGAAGCATGGAAGCCAAGTGAAGCATGGAAACCAAGTGAAGCAGGGAAACCATGTGAGGCATCAAATTGTATAATAATAATTAATTTACAAAACTCTCCGATCCCAATTAATTCTTAGTTTACCATTAATATTTTTATTTTTAGTTTTATCAATGACAATATAATTATAAAGCTCTTTCGATACCTTATTACATATATTAGCAAAATCATTATAACTAAATTCAACATTATTAAAGAAATCTTGATATATCGATGCTAGGACTTTACCTCTCTGTTCAAATAAAATAAATAGATTACAGTTCTCTCTAACACTCTGCCTATCCAGAGAGAACAGGTTTTGATTAAGATATATCATATTGCAATTATTATGTCTACCTCTACAAAAGTATTCATTAATAACTGGTTCTTTGGCTCTAACATCATCGCATATCATTAGTTTCTTTTGGTCTTTTGGTAGTTTATCAGGAGAGGGTAAACCTTTTATATCTTTAATAAATTCTATAATTGCTTTATTGTCAACAGAGTTGCGACTTAGTCGATTTTAACTTTCTAATCCATTGTATTGATCACCAGTAGGTCCAATGATGTATAGCTTATCAAAATATATACTAACTAGAATTAGTTTTTTTAATAAGAATGTCTTACCACATTCACTAGGACCAGATATTATACATCTAAAGTAATCTGGGAATTCAGCTTCAGTAATTATATCATCATCATTTAGCCATGATTGTAGATCTTCATTTATGTTTATAGAGATATCACTAGTAGGGGTATTATTGTTAGGTTTACCCTTTTGATGGGGCTTCAGCCGTCCGGGAACCGGTTCCACCGATGTTCCATCATGTTTTTCATCAAATAGATCTGCGAAGCAGGTTTCCTGATTATCATTATCATTATCTTTATCATTATCGTTATCATTATCATTATCATTATCATCTGCGAACGAGCTCTGCTCGTGGCTAGCCAAACAGGTTCCATGATTAACATTATCATTATCATTATTAGCAAAGCTACTTCGTAGATCATTAACATTATCATTAACATTAACATTATCAATATCATTATCATTATCATTAACATTATCATTAACATTATCATTAACATTATCAGTAACATTATCATTATCATTAACATTATCATTATCATTAACATTATCATTAACATTATTATTATCATTATCATTATCATTATCAATATCATTATCATTAACATTATCATTAACATTAACATGACAACCTAAACAAAAACACTCATTATATATTTCAGGGCATTTAACTTGATTAACTAGAATATTTAAAGCACTTTTAATTCTAAATCCTCTATCAATAAGATAGATCATATATAAACAATAAGCCCCACAATAAGATTCATCATAGTGTTGTATTCTCTTATTAGAGCCTAGATCAACATATTCTTCTAAAGATAATGGTGGTGTTTCTACACCAAAACTATCAAAGTTATACACAGGACCACCTTCTCTTCTTAAAACTAAAACCCAATGTGTGCCTTCAGTTCGATGTACATTTACAATAATGTTGACGTTAGGTTCACTTGTGTTATCTGGAGTTTGATCTCTCATTACAATTTCAATTGGTGTTAGACTTATATCTTTACCTATATCTTTTATTCTAATATCGCTCATAGCACTATTATCAATATTAAAATTATTATTGAATTCCTCAAAAGTTAGGATAAGCATTTTTATATAATAAATTTAATAAGTCTAAGTCGTAGTCTAAATCAATTCTATATTTTATATATAAAAATGGAGGCGGGTAGTGTAGTTTTTATTTTATTTTTGATAATTATATTTTGTTTTATAATATATGATTCAATACCGAGTAAATACACAAAACTAGAAGAAAGCTTTGGTGGATTTATGATTAGGAGTCTAATTAGATTTGAATATGAAAAGTCACCATTACATATTATTGTTTATGGTGGAACTGGTACAGGGAAAACACATTTTATTAGACAATGCTTAAAATTATACTCAGTCCAAAACCAAGATCTGCGATTGGACGAAGTCCGTGGCAAGCCAAGCAGTTCGGTAAACCACGAACAAAGTTCGTTCAGTGATCAAAACCAAAACCGGGACCAAAACCAAGACCAAAACCAAAACCAAAACCAAAACCAAGACCAAGCTAAAATTATAGTTATACTGTGTAAAGTTGACAGAGACTGAGTATAATAAGATGAGTATAATAAGTATAATAATATAATAACCTGAGTCTAATAAGTTTTATACTGGGTATGATAAATGTGATATAAATATGATCACAAAAAGTAATATGCATAAATTTCAAAATTGTGTAATAGTACTTGATGATATGGGTGATAGGTTAAATAAGGATATAGCTTATTATTTTACTGAAGGTAGACATTATAATATTCAAATGATTGTAATGTGTCATAAACCAGCTCAAATAATTAATACGGCAAGAATGAGTTGTGATACTATTTATTTAACAACTTATAATGGACCTGATCTATTTAAAAACTTTAATGAGATATATAAATGTGAACATGACTTTATTAAAATAACTAGTGAGTTAAATAGTAACCATTATAATTGTACAGATGGAATGTCAGATGAACTTCGTTATGGTATAATTAAATATAATAAGAAGTAAAATACTTTTATTATTATTAATAGTAATAGAACAATGATATATGATTCAAGAGTTGGTTTCCTTGATTTAAAAGCTCTTAGTTTAAAGGATCAATTAGAAAGAGAACATATAAATAAACTTATAGCATATATGAAACCACTCATGATGAATGCAACAGATAGAAATACCATTAATCATGATAATTATCATTTTTATTTTAATAAACATCTTACTTTAAATAATATTAAAATTCGGAATGATTTTTTAACAAAAGAGATGGTTAAAGCAAAAGGTTTAAAACAATTATCAAATATTGGTGGAATTATAGGTTGGGGTTTAATTATAACTAGTTATATTTATCCTGATTCAATAATAAAAACTGTTGGAGCCGTGGCAATGAGTGCAAGCAATATGTTGAATAGAGCAAACACTTTGATTAAAGTTGGATATGGAGACGATCTGCCAAGCAGGTATTCTTTTACACAAAGTGATTACACTGATCTACGAAGTAGCTTTGCTAATACACAAAGTAATTATACTGATACGCAAAGTAGCTTTGCTAATACACAAAGTGATTATACTGATAGTGAAACATGGACAAAGTCCTATCTGCGAAGCGGTTTGGTAAACCACGAGCAAAGTTCGTTCACCGATCTAAAAAATAACTTAGTTAATGGGGCACGTAAACTTGTTACAACCTTAGAAAAACTACAAGAAGAATATATAAATGAAGAGATGGGAATTTTGAATAGAAAGGGGGGAAAATTTTTAACCAGACTATATGGAAATAATGAAGAATTTTGAGAAGAGATAATAAATTTAATTAGAGATAAAAAAAAATTCGACCTTGAATTGATTTTAGATAAGAGATGTAAAACTTATACACTCAATACATTAGGAAATAAATATTTAGCAGAGTGTATCACATCTAAAGATAATACTAAAGATTTAATTGAAATCATGGCTATATATTATCAGAGAAATGATTAGGTAAATATTATAGTTTACCCTATTATAAATGCTTTTAAACTGTTTAGAGTGTAACTATAAATATGGAAACATTGCTGTTTTAAAATATCATTATGAATCATGTCATAAAGATAAAACTGATAAATGTATATGTGGTAATATAATACTAAGTGGTGTTTGCGCTAATAACTTTTCTCCATGGGGTTGTTCTTTAGAAAATGAATCTAGTTCTAGTTCTGGTTCTAGTTCTAGTTCTAGTTCTATCTATGACTCTAACTCTAACTCACACCCTAACCCTAACCATAACCTTAACCCTGGCCCTAACCCTAACCTTAACCTTAACCCCAACCCTAACCCTAACCCTAGCCCAAACCTTAACACTGACCTTTACCCTAACCCTAACCTTAACCTTAACCTTAGCCCATAAGTCTTAATTAGAAGTTGTAATAAATGTAATTATATAAAACACTAACTGATTTTGATGAGAGTAAGTATACATGTAGAAGTTGTACTTCAGCTAAAGTTAATTGTCCATATTGTGCTTCTGTTGTGAGATATGATGGGATACGGGCTCATGTAAAGAAACAACATCCAGATGTAGAATTAACTAGAGGATTTAGTAGAAATCTGCGAAGCAGGTTCCCTGATTTGAGTGAGAAAACAATTAGTCCTCGTTGGCAAAGCAAGACTGTAAGTCCTTTAGTTATTAGCCAAACTGAGGAAAGTTGTTGGTGTAGCAAGACCGAAGGTCCTTCGTGTAAAGATTATAATTTTGTATCAATTCTTATTAATAATGGGTTAAATATAGAAAAAGTAAAAGAAAATAAAAATTTATTGAAGAGTATAGATAATTTGAAATAAAAAGTATAAAAAATAAAAAAATATCAAAAAAAGAGGGAATCACTCTTTAAGAGCGAAAAAGAGCAATCTTTCTACTGGGGGTTCAACCCGAATAAGAGTGAATCGCTCTTAAAGAGTGATTCGCTCTTAAAAGAGGGATTTCGCTCTTATTTTGAAATTTGCTTTATTTTTTTAAATAAATTATTAAATTTTGCTATTGCTTTGGGTTTTAGCTTGATTATGACTTGACTAAGTAGTAAAAAAACAAGGATCTTAATTTTATATAAATATAGCAAAATTTAAAATTTATAAAAGAGTTAAGCTGGTTTTTTATTCAAGTTACACTGAAAAAACACTAATCACTGTGTTTCCAACGATCTCAGCGTTTTTGACTGTGCTCTTTTTGTTCAAGTTATCCACGAAGTGGCTTCATCAATCCACAAAGTGGCTTCACAGGTTTTTGCCATTTTGCTTTTACGTGCTTGTTACACGATCTCACTAGTTATACTGAAAAATCCCACTAATCACTGTGTTTCCGCCGATCTCAGTGTTTTTGACTGTATACCCATCACAGTGTGTCCCATATACAGTCTCACAGCAGGGATCATCCTTTTTAAAAACTGTGAATTTGGTTTTTTTTCAGCGATTCACCGCATTTACCGCAAAAGATGTAAGAAATACGCGTGAAATTTTTTCACCACATTTCACAGCATTTCTTACAAGAATTCACCGCCAATCCTCGACCCCAGATGGCTTATATCCTTTAAATAATAGTTGTTCAGCCAAACTAACAGAACGGAAAAAATGAAATTGAGTTTTATTAATACTGTTTTTTAAAGAATGACAACCAGAAATTCCAAGAGAAATGATACCTGTACGGCAATATTTTTTAAGTCAGAAATGTGATAATAACAAATTAACTAGGAATTATTGGCGATTGGGATCTGTTAAATGAACAACTATAGTTGTTTTTTGCAAATCCCAATGGTCACTAATTCGCAGTTAATGTGTTGTTATTGTGTTGTTGTCCTTGTTATTAATAGAATTTCTGCGAGATTGCATTTTTTGCCTCTAAACTAAACTATCAATTCTTCCGACCCCAACCGTTGAACGAAGGAACTCTATGCTCAACTGTTTTTTTGTTCAGCCAGTTTTTTGTTCGCCAATAGATATATTCATCGTACAGAGCTGTGTGAGTTGAATCAATAGAAAGCTTGTCAAGCATAAAATATCAAAATAACAAAATTTTTATATTTTTTTTAAATTTGCGTTTTCGAGGAGTTATAGAGGTTTAAAACTTTCTGAACATTAATCTCATTTCCGTCATTTTGTTCAATTTATTCATAGTTTTTGCTCAAAATTATATAATTATGCCAAGTATGACAAAACTGTTATCAACTGGTTTTTAATTTAACGTTGAAAGAGAAAGGAAAGTTGCTTAACTGACCGAACTGACCCTTTCAGCTAAACTTTTGGGTTAAATTTTTGAAAATTCATAAAAATTTGCAAAATTTTATTTCACTTTAGCAAACTGTGTCCAACTTTCACGGTAAATAAGACACAGCAGATGCTGACACTTACTTGGTACACTCAGATGAGGTTTATTTTCACTTAAAATTTCCTTTAAAGTGTTCTGGAATAAAAAATTTCCAGGTCTTTCGCTAATTCAGTTCGATATCTATAAAAAGGCAAATTTTCTTTTGATTTAAAATTTTATTTTGGCAATGTACGCTGGTATTTTGAATATTAACGTTTTTTAACAGCCGCGTAGCTTCTTTGCGGATTATTACAATGACAAAAACTTTGGATTATATTGGTGAGCTGAGTGTTTAGAAACATTTTGCATCTTTTAAATCCCGATAAGAGAAATTTGTTTTCATTATTCGAGATTGATTAGAGAAGTTCCCTTTTTGTTCGCATGAGACCTAGTCCACAAACCTTGTACTTTTAGAGTAAAGATAAATTGTTTTTATGGGTTCTCGAATGAAATTTTTCAGTTTTTGGCAGCAATTGTGTTTTTGTAATTTTGTGACTTAGCCTCATAAATCAAAGCTCTATTTTACCAGTTAAAGAAGCATTAGTGAAAATACCCGTTGTTTTCAGTCAATACCCAACTGCTCCTATGTCTTTAACTATATTCCTTGTATAAAATATCCTTGACTTTTTGATCTTTGTCAATTTTTAACCTTAGAACTGTCAATTTTTAGCTTTTCATTAATGACTGATACCATCCTCTCTGTCGTGAAAAAAAAAATAAAATGTAAGCCGTTCTCTTCTAACTAATGGCTCATAAGAGCTTAAGTATAATTGTTTGGAGAAAGAACTCTGCTTTTTAAAATTTTTACACTTTTTTAACTTTTTTTCTGTCAACTTGTGACTGAGTCTCATCAATGACTGGTCCCATATCGTCTTTTTAAAACAAAATTAGAAGTAAAACTGAGCCAAAATTGCAAAGTGGCTTGGTTTTAACATTTTTTTTATGACTTCGAATATTTCGGTTTGAAAAAAAATCGGCGAATTTTTGATCTTTGTCAAGATTATAACTCTTTTTGTGCTTATGTGAATCCTAATCATTTTTAATGACAGGTCACAATTTCTTTAAAGTTAAACAAAATCTAGATTAGATTGATTAACTATTGATTAGGGGATACTTGAAAATTTTTATTATTTTAATAATTCTTTCATTTTTTGTTCAAGTTTTTTCTCAAGTTGGTTTTACGTGTTTGTTACACGGTCTCACTAGTTTTATACTAGTATCTGGGATACGTCCACTGGAGTCAGTGGGGATAGAACCCGAACTATCCGTCTGATAACGATTAATTACCAGCTTAACTCGACACTAGTGGTTTGCACCAAGTGAGACAAGAAATGATAGATTTTGAGTAAATATAAAGGTAATTTGTAGTAGTGGATAAAACAAGCTAATATATAGTAGTGAATAAAATGAGGGGTATAAACAAGTAGTAGATATATAGAGTAGTGGGAAAAGGTGGTATTTAGTCAGCTTCCGATTAGGAAGTGGCGGAATAATACCTTTTTCCCACTACTTACTGAAAGCGCGGCGAAAAAATTTGATTCACAGCGATTCACCGCATTTACCGCAAAAAGATGTAAGAAATACGCGTGAAATTTTTTCACCACATTTCACAGCATTTCTTACAAGAATTCACCGCCAATCCTCGACCCCAGATGGCTTATATCCTTTAAATAATAGTTGTTCAGCCAAACTAACAGAACGGAAAAAATGAAATTGAGTTTTATTAATACTGTTTTTTAAAGAATGACAACCAGAAAATCCAAGAGAAATGATACCTGTACGGCAATATTTTTTAAGTCAGAAATGTGATAATAACAAATTAACTAGGAATTATTGGCGATTGGGATCTGATAAATGAACAACTATAGTTGTTTTTTGCGAATCCCAATGGTCACTAATTCGCAGTTAATGTGTTGTTATTGTGTTGTTGTCCTTGTTATTATTAGAATTTCTGCGAGATTGAATTTTTTGCCTCTAACTAAACTATCAATTCTTCCGAACCCAACCGTTGAACGAAGGAACTCTATGCTCAACTGTTTTTTTGTTCAGCCAGTTTTTTGTTCGCCAATAGATATATTCATCGTACAGAGCTGTGTGAGTTGAATCAATAGAAAGCTTGTCAAGCATAAAATATCAAGATAACAAAATTTTTATATTTTTTTAATTTGAGGAGTATCGAGGTTTAAAACTTTCTGAACATTAATCACAATTCCGTCATTTTGTTCATTATATTCATAGTTTTCGCTCAAAATTATATAATTATGCCAAGTATGACAAAACTGTTATCAACTGGTTTTTAATTTAATGTTGAAAGAGAAAGGAAAATTGCTTAACTGACCGAACCGACCCTTTCAGCTAAACTTTTGGATTAAATTTTTGAAAATTCATAAAAGTTTGCAAAATTTTATTTCACTTTAGCAAACTGTGTTCAAATTTCACGGTAAATAAGACACAGCAGATGCTGACACTTACTTGGTACACTCAGATGAGGGTTATTTTTACTTAAAATTTCCTTCAAAGTGTTCTGGAATAAAAAATTTGCAGGTCTTTCGCTAATTCAGTTCGATATTTATAAAAAGGCAAATTTTATTTTTGATTTAAAATTTTATTTTGGCAATGTACGCTGGTATTTTGAATATTAACGTTTTTTAACAGCCGCGTAGCTTCTTTGCGGATTATTACAATGACAAAAACTTTGGATTTTATTGGTGAGCTGAGTGTTTAGAAACATTTTGCATCTTTTAAATCCCGATAAGAGAAATTTGTTTTCATTATTCGAGATTGATTAGAGAAGTTCCATTTTTGTTCGCATGAGACCTAGTCCACAAACCTTGTAATTTCAGAGTAAAGATAAATTGCTTTTATGGGTTCTCGAATGAAATTTTTCAGTTTTTGGCAGCAATTGTGTTTTTGTAATTTTGTGACGTAGCCTCATAAATCAAAGCTCTATTTTACCAGTTAAAGAAGCATTAGTGAAAATACCCGTTGTTTTCAGTCAATACCCAACTGCTCCTATGTCTTTAACTATATTCCTTGTATAAAATATCCTTGACTTTTTGATCTTTGTCAATTTTTAACCTTAGAACTGTCAATTTTTAGCTTTTCATTAATGACTGATACCATCCTCTCTGTCGTGAAAAAAAAATAAAATGTAAGCCGTTCTCTTCTAACTAATGGCTCATAAGAGCTTAAGTATAATTGTTTGGAGAAAGAACTCTGCTTTTTAAAATTTTTACACTTTTTTAACTTTTTTTCTGTCAACTTGTGACTGAGTCTCATCAATGACTGGTCCCATATCGTCTTTTTAAAACAAAATTAGAGGTAAAACTGAGCCAAAATTGCAAAGTGGCTTGGTTTTAACATTTTTTTTATGACTTCGAATATTTCGGTTTGAAAAAAAATCGGCGAATTTTTGATCTTTGTCAAGATTATAACTCTTTTTGTGCTTATGTGAATCCTAATCATTTTTAATGACAGGTCACAATTTCTTTAAAGTTAAACAAAATCTAGATTAGATTGATTAACTATTGATTAGGGGATACTTGAAAATTTTTATTATTTTAATAATTCTTTCATTTTTTGTTCAAGTTTTTTCTCAAGTTGGTTTTACGTGCTTGTTACACGGTCTCACTAGTTTTATACTAGTATCTGGGATACGTCCACTTTAGTCAGTGGGGATAGAACCCGAACTATCCGTCTGATAACGATTAATTACCAGCTTAACTCGACACTAGTGGTTTGCACCAAGTGAGACAAGAAATGATAGATTTTGAGTAAATATAAAGGTAATTTGTAGTAGTGGATAAAACAAGCTAATATATAGTAGTGAATAAAATGGGGGTTATAAACAAGTAGTATATATATATAGAGTAGTGGGAAAAAGGTGGTATTTAGTCATCTTCCGATTAGGAAGTGGCGGAATAGCACCTTTTTCCCACTACTTACTGAAAACGCGGCGAAAATAAATAATTCACAGCGATTCACCGCATTTACCGCAAAAAGATGTAGGAAATACGCGTGAAATTTTTTCACCACATTTCACAGCATTTCTTACAAGAATTCACCGCCAATCCTCGACCCCGGATGGCTTATATTCTTTAAATAATAGTTGTTCAGCCGAACTAACAGAACGGAAAAAATGAAATTGAGTTTTATTAATACTGTTTTTTAAAGAATGACAACCAGAAATTCCAAGAGAAATGATACCTGTACGGCAATATTTTTTAAGTCAGAAATGTGATAATAACAAATTAACTAGGAATTATTGGCGATTGGGATCTGTTAAATGAACAACTATAGTTGTATTTTGCGAATCCCAATGGTCACTAATTCGCAGTTAATGTGTTGTTATTGTGTTGTTGTCCTTGTTATTATTAGAATTTCTGCGAGATTGCATTTTTGCCTCTAAACTAAACTATCAATTCTTCCGACCCCAACCGTTGAACGAAGGAACTCTATGCTCAACTGTTTTTTTTGTTCAGCCAGTTTTTTGTTCGCCAATAGATGTATTCATCGTACAGAGCTGTGTGAGTTGAATCAATAGAAAGCTTGTCAAGCATAAAATATCAAGATAACAAAATTTTTATATTTTTTTTTATTTTGCGTTTTCGAGGAGTTATCGAGGTTTAAAACTTTCTGAACATTAATCTCGTTTCCGTCATTTTGTTCAATTTATTCATAGTTTTTGCTCAAAATTATATAATTATGCCAAGGTATGACAAAACTGTTATCAACTGGTTTTTAATTTAACGTTGAAAGGAAAGTTGCTTAACTGACCGAACCGACCCTTTCAGCTAAAATTTGGGTTAAATTTTTGAAAATTCATAAAAATTTGCAAAATTTTATTTCACTTTAGAAAACTGTGTCCAACTTTCACGGTAAATAAGACACAGCAGATGCTGACACTAACTTGGTACACTCATATGAGGGTTATTTTTACTTAAAATTTCCTTTAAAGTGCTCTGGAATAAAAAATTTGCAGGTCTTTCGTTAATTCAGTTCGATATTTATAAAAAGGCAAATTTTATTTTTGATTTAAAATTTTAATTTGGCAATGTACGCTGGTATTTTGAATACTAACGTTTTTTAACAGCCGCGTAGCTTCTTCGCGGATTAATACAATGACAAAAACTTTGGATTATATTGGTGAGCTGAGTGTTTAGAAACATTTTGCATCTTTTAAATCCCGATAAGAGAAATTTGTTTTCTTTATTCGAGATTGATTAGAGAAGTTCCATTTTTCTTCGCATGAGACCTAGTCCACAAACCTTGTACTTTCAGAGTAAAGATAAATTGTTTTTATGGGTTCTCGAATGAAATTTTTCAGTTTTTGGCAGCAATTGTGCTTTTGTAATTTTGTGACTTAGCCTCATAAATCAAAGCTCTATTTTACCAGCTAAAGAAGCATTAGTGAAAATACCCGTTGTTTTCAGTCAATACCCAACTGCTCCTATGTCTTTAACTATATTCCTTGTATAAAATATCCTTTACCTTTTGATCATTGTCAATTTTTAACCTTACAACTGTCAACTTTTAGCTTCATTTCATTAATGACTGATACCATCCTCTCTGTCGTGAAAAAAATAAAATGTAAGCCGTTCTCTTTTAACTAATGGCTCATAAGAGCTTAAGTATAATTGTTTGGAGAAAGAACTTTTTTAACATTTTTTCTGTCAACTTGTGACTGAGTCTCATCAACGACTGGTCCCATATCGTCTTTTTAAAACAAAATTAGAAGTAAAACTGAGCCAAAGTTGCAAAGTGGCTTGGTTTTAACATTTTTTTATGACTTCGAATATTTCGGTTTGAAAAAAAAATCGGCGAACTTTTGATCTTTGTCAAGATTATAACTCTGTTTGTGCTCATGTGAATCTTAATCCTTTTTAATGACAGGTCACAATTTCTTTAAAGTTAAACAAAATCTAGAGAGGTTGAATCTACCATTTAATATTTTCAGTTTAGGCGTGATCTGAAACGGTTTTGCCATTTTACTAAAGTTTTTTCTTAATGAATTTTTTTTAGTTATTTCCTTAAATTTTTTTATTTTGTGTTTTCTTGTTGTTTAGTCTCATTAATGCCAGGTTCCAACCATCACCGTCATTTTTTAATTCAAGTAGAATTTTATTTTTTTTTGCACAATTGTTTTTCTCATACCCCAAATGATTTTGAACAGTATGTGAGTTCTTAAATGTTTCATATCTTTTCCCATTTTGGTAGACAATCTTTTCCTCTTTTGTGAGTCAAAGTTTGGATGAACGCGGACCCAACATTACGTGCAAACGCATATTACCGAGCCCCTTGTTTGTCCATAACTGCTAAAAACTCCCGGGTACCCTTATCACACTTTACCATTATCTGTGCAGTGAATTAATACTATCTCTATTGCAGTACGTATTTATCATTTCTTTTGTCTATCATCTCAATCGTCCCACGATTGATCCTTTCATTCAGTGACAGGTAGTTGTGACCTTGATCGCAACTAATACACTAACTGCGAATTGGCTAAGCGCAGTTCTGCATTAACGTTTAAATTGAATAGTTGTCACTGACTCTTCTCTTCTCTAACGCGATTCAGCACCACACTATGGAGTACCTAGATACGGAACGACACCCTCATCGTGTCCTCGCCACACTTCTATATTAAGTACGACATGGCGCAGTCAGATTCGAAAGGACGGAAAGCACTCGGCCTCGAACCATTCTGGGAAAACCCAGCAGCAACCCACCCATCCCATGGGAGAAGTGGAGAAGCCAACTTAAAATGGCTCTAGTCACGAAGACAATTATAGAACTGGACGAATTACTCCAAGAGAGACCGACACAAGTCATTTATCCTCCAGAACCTGTAGAAGACCAACCACTCCAAAAGCCGACACAGTCAATGGAAAGGGAAAGACAAACAAGATATCACCAGGCGATAGCCAAATGGAAAAATGAGTGTAACCAAATAGACAGAATAGGCGTTTTATGCGGCGATAAACCATGGGACATGGCAAACGGAAAAGCCAAATCACTCATCTATCTGAGTCTCGGAATCGGAGGACGAAAAATGAATGCTAGAAAGAATGCTAGAAATTCAATTAATTTAACGTTGAAAGGAAAGTTGCTTAACTGACCGAACCGACCCTTTCAGCTAAACTTTTGGGTTAAATTTTTGAAAATTCATAAAAATTTGCAAAATTTTATTTCACTTTAGCAAACTGTGTCCAACTTTCACGGTAAATAAGACACAGCAGATGCTGACAATAACTTGGTACACTCAGATGAGGGTTATTTTTACTTAAAATTTCCTTTAAAGTGTTCTGGAATAAAAAATTTGCAGGTCTTTCGCTAATTCAGTTCGATATTTATAAAAAGGCAAATTTTATTTTTGATTTAAAATTTTAATTTGGCAATGTACGCTGGTATTTTGAATATTAACGTTTTTTAACAGCCGCGTAGCTTCTTCGCGGATTAATACAATGACAAAAACTTTGGATTATATTGGTGAGCTGAGTGTTTAGAAACATTTTGCATCTTTTAAATCCCGATAAGAGAAATTTGTTTTCATTATTCGAGATTGATTAGAGAAGTTCCATTTTTCTTCGCATGAGACCTAGTCCACAAACCTTGTACTTTCAGAGTAAAGATAAATTGTTTTTATGGGTTCTTGAATGAAATTTTTCAGTTTTTGGCAGCATTTGTGTTTTTGTTATTTTGTGACTTAGCCTCATAAATCAAAGCTCTATTTTACCAGTTAAAGAAGCATTAGTGAAAATACCCGTTGTTTTCAGTCAATACCCAACTGCTCCTATGTCTTTAACTATATTCCTTGTATAAAATATCCTTGACTTTTTGATCATTGTCAATTTTTAACCTTACAACTGTCAACTTTTAGCTTCATTTCATTAATGACTGATACCATCCTCTCTGTCGTGAAAAAAATAAAATGTAAGCCGTTCTCTTCTAACTAATGGCTCATAAGAGCTTAAGTATAATTGTTTGGAGAAAGAACTCTGCTTTTTAAAATTTTTACACTTTTTTAACTTTTTTTCTGTCAACTTGTGACTGAGTCTCATCAATGACTGGTCCCATATCGTCTTTTTAAAACAAAATTAGAAGTAAAACTGAGCCAAAATTGCAAAGTGGCTTGGTTTTAACATTTTTTTTATGACTTCGAATATTTCGGTTTGAAAAAAAATCGGCGAATTTTTGATCTTTGTCAAGATTATAACTCTTTTTGTGCTCATGTGAATCTTAATCCCTTTTACTGACAGGTCACAATTTCTTTAAAGTTAAACAAAATCTAGAGAGGTTGAATCTACCAGTTAATATTTTCAGTTTAGGCGTGATCTGAAACGGTTTTGCCATTTTACTTAAGTTTTTTCTTAATGAATTTTTTTTAGTTATTTCCTTAAATTTTTTTATTTTGTGTTTTCTTGTTGTTTAGTCTCATTAATGCCAGGTTCCAACCATCACCGTCATTTTTTAATTCAAGTAGAATTTTATTTTTTTTGCACAATTGTTTTTCTCATACACCAAATGATTTCGAACAGTATGTGAGTTCTTGAATGTTTCATTTCTTTTCCCATTTTGGCAGACAATCTTTTTCTCTTTTGTGAGTCAAAGTTTGGATGAACGCGGACCCAACATTACGTGCAAACGCATATTACCGAGCCCCTTGTTTGTTCATAACTGCTAAAAACTCCCGGGTACCCTTATCACACTTTACCATTATCTGTGCAGTGAATTAATACTATCTCTATCGCAGTACGTATTTATCATTTCTTTTGTCTATCATCTCAATCGTCCCACGATTGAACCTTTCATTCAGTGACAGGTAGTTGTGACCTTGATTGCAACTAATACACTAACTGCGACTTGGCTAAGCGCAGTTCTGCATTAACGTTTAAATTGAATAGTTGTCACTGACTCTTCTCTTTTCTAACGCGATTCAGCACCACACTATAGAGTACCTAGATACGGAACGACACCCTCATCGTATCCTCGCCACACTTCTATATTAAGTACGACATGGCGCAGTCAGATTCGAAAGGACGGAAAGCACTCGGCCTCGAACCATTCTGGGAAAAACCCAGCAGCAACCCACCCATCCCATGGGAGAAGTAGAGAAGCCAACTTAAAATGGTTCTAGTCACGAAGACAATTATAGAACTGGACGAATTACTCCAAGAGAGACCGACACAAGTCATTTATCCTCCAGAACCTGTAGAAGAACAACCACTCCAAAAGCCGACACAGTCAATGGAAAGGGAAAGACAAACAAGATATCACCAGGCGATAGCCAAATGGAAAAATGAGTGTAACCAAATAGACAGAATAGGCGTTTTATGCGGCGATAAACCATGGGACATGGCAAACGGAAAAACCAAATCACTCATCTATCTGAGTCTCGGAATCGGAGGACGAAAAATGAATGCTAGAAAGGACCCCCAATTAAACGTGGAAAAAAAGACAACACAGGAAATATGGGAAGAGCTCGAGGTAACATTCATACGCACGAGAAACGTAACATTCGACCGTTACTTACTCTTAACGCGCAAACAAAAACGCATAGAGACAATGGAACAGTTCCATTCAGCCCTGAGACCCCTTGCAGAACACTGCCAATTAGCCCACTTAGAGGATGAACTATTACGAGACATATTCACTGCGAATATGATCGATCACGAAACACAAAAAGAATTGCTAAAAACGACACTGACCCCAGAAAAAGCCCTGGACCTAGCAGTTAGCATAGAACTAGGAATCAGAAGTCAGCTAGCAATACAATCGAAACAACTACCCGACCTGCCACAAAACGACTTCACCGGACGCGACGAAATGGTCTCAGAAATATCGAGCGCAAGGTACCGCGGGTCTAACAGAGTACCATCAACGCCCAGCGGATCCTACAGAGGGAACAACAGGCAAGCAACTAACAACAATAGAAGCACACCTCACAGTTGCAGAAACTGCGGACATGTGTGGGACATGAAACATAAAACAAAATGCAAGGCAATGGGACAAACGTGCCGCAGATGCAACAAACCGAATCACTTCGCAAAAATTTGTAGATCAAACTTAAATAGACAACCATCACACCGGTCAAGAAAGAACTGTGCTTTTTAAAATTTTTACACTTTTTTAACATTTTTTCTGTCAACTTGTGACTGAGTCTCATCAATGACTGGTCCCATATCGTCTTGTTAAAACAAAATTAGAAGTAAAACTGAGCCAAAATTGCAAAGTGGCTTGGTTTTAACATTTTTTTTTATGACTTCGAATATTTCGGTTTGAAAAAAAATCGGCGAATTTTTGATCTTTGTCAAGATTATAACTCTTTTTGTGCTCATGTGAATCTTAATCCCTTTTACTGACAGGTCACAATTTCTTTAAAGTTAAACAAAATCTAGAGAGGTTGAATCTACCAGTTAATATTTTCAGTTTAGGCGTGATCTGAAACGGTTTTGCCATCTTACTTAAGTTTTTTCTTAATGAATTTTTTTTAGTTATTTCCTTAAATTTTTTTATTTTGTGTTTTCTTGTTGTTTAGTCTCATTAATGCCAGGTTCCAACCATCACCGTCATTTTTTAATTCAAGTAGAATTTTATTTTTTTTGCACAATTGTTTTTCTCATATACCAAATGATTTCGAACAAAATGTGAGTTCCTGAATGTTTCATTTCTTTTCCCATTTTGGTAGACAATCTTTTCCTCTTTTGTGAAAAGAGGAAAATTACTCCAAGAGAGACCGACACAAGTCATTTATCCTCCAGAACCTGTAGAAGACCAACCACTCCAAAAGCCGACACAGTCAATGGAAAGGGAAAGACAAACAAGATATCACCAGGCGATAGCCAAATGGAAAAATGAGTGTAACCAAATAGACAGAATAGGCGTTTTATGCGGCGATAAACCATGGGACATGGCAAACGGAAAAGCCAAATCACTCATCTATCTGAGTCTCGGAATCGGAGGACGAAAAATGAATGCTAGAAAGGACCCCCACACAAACGTGGAAAAAAAGACAACACAGGAAATATGGGAAGAGCTCGAGGTAACATTCATACGCACGAGAAACGTAACATTCGACCGTTACTTACTCTTAACGCGCAAACAAAAACGCATAGAGACAATGGAACAGTTCCATTCAGCCCTGAGACCCCTTGCAGAACACTGCCAATTAGCCCACTTAGAGGATGAACTATTACGAGACATATTCACTGCGAATATGATCGATCACGAAACACAAAAAGAATTGCTAAAAACGACACTGACCCCAGAAAAAGCCCTGGACCTAGCAGTTAGCATAGAACTAGGAATCAGAAGTCAGCTAGCAATACAATCGAAACAACTACCCGACCTGCCACAAAACGCCTTCACCGGACGCGACGAAATGGTCTCAGAAATATCGAGCGCAAGGTACCGCGGGTCTAACAGAGTACCATCAACGCCCAGCGGATCCTACAGAGGGAACAACAGGCAAGCAACTAACAACAATAGAAGCACACCTCACAGTTGCAGAAACTGCGGACATGTGTGGGACATGAAACATAAAACAAAATGCAAGGCAATGGGACAAACGTGCCGCAGATGCAACAAACCGAATCACTTCGCAAAAATTTGTAGATCAAACTTAAATAGACAACCATCACACTGGTCAATAAACGAAGTCAACAACCAGAGAATGGAATCGTCTGACGGAATAAATATGATATCCCTGCAAGCCGAAATCTGTTCAACGTACGGAGACTCAGGCGACGAATATTCCGTAAACATGATGGACACCTCAGACAACCCCACCACCCCATCAAAGTTGCATATACAACACGGCCATAGTAAGTTCTGGGTAATGGTGGATTCAGGGAGTTCAACCAGCATAGTTACGGAGCAGATGACAAAGGATATTGAGGCAAGAGATAGCAACACCTGGTGGATTCGAACGACAAACCCGGTCAAACTAAAAAGCTACAACAACACCCATATTAAGAACCTAGGTACATTCTACTGTGACATCGAATGCAACGGTCGGCGTGCAGGACGGGCAGACATCATTGTGGTCCCCAACAAACATAGAGCTATAGTGGGAAGAGACCTCTTCAAACCCTTAGGCATACACCTCAAACAACAAGACTCTCCAAACGCAGAATGTAAGAACGTAAATTCAATAGAAAAAATATCAACATGCCCAATCAAAGGAGAGGTAGCAACAAAATATAAAATTTCAACAACAAGATTGGGGCGGTCAAAAAACCACAAAATAAAGTCCCAATTCAAAAACAATTTCACCCCTGTCCATCAAAGAGGAAGACGAGTACCACTACATCTAGAAAAACAGGTCGAAGAAGAACTAAACAATTTACAGAACAATGGTCACATAACCAAACTAGAAAAATGCAGCGGCGAATTTTACATATCCCCAATAGTCATTACAGTCAAAAAAGACAAATCGATAAAACTAGCAATGGATTCGAAAGCGATCAACGAAGCAATCCACAAAAACAAATACCAAATGCACAAAATTGATTGCCTCATGGACAACATAGCACAAACAATCACATAATCGTCCGACGAAGGACAAGTACTATTCTCAACAATAGACCTACGTTACAAATACAGTCAACTACCAGTAGATGAAAACACTGCTAAACAATGCAACCTCAACATTATAGGCGCAGGCAACTTCAAGCCACAGAAACATATAGATTCAACACTGGTTTTTACGGACTAACAGATAAGCCCGCAGAATTTCAAAAAGCGATAGACAAAACACTGTATAACCTAAAAAACTCATTTCGTTTCCTAGACGATATCATTATAGTTACAGGCGGTGGCATAGAAAATCATAAAAAACACCTATTCAACTGCCTAAATAGACTAAACGACGAAAACCTAGCAATAAACATAGATAAATTTCACTTCGCCAAAAGACAAAATATTATGGTTAGGACATGAGATAACAGAAAAAGGACTGAAACCCATTGTCTCAAAGACACAGGCAATGCTAAACCTAAAACCACCCACAACGCACAAACAACTCAAATCATTCCTTGGTAGCGTCCACCATCTTACTAAATTCATACCTAACCTAGCAAAGTTGTGCCGAGGATTCAGAAATCTACTCCGAAAATACACAAAATACGCATGGACAGAAATTCATCAATCAAATTTTGAAACAATAAAAAACAACATCAAGAATCTAACCGAAAATAGTCATTACGACACTAAAAGAAACACAAGAGTCAAACCAGACGCCTCAAGATTGGGCCTAGAAGCAGTACTAGAGCAAGAAACATGTAACGGATGGGAGACAATATCATACGCATCTCGATTCTTGAATAAAGCAGAAGAAAAGTACAGTATCAACAAACTCGAATTACTAGGTGTCGTCTGGGCCCTAGAACATTTCACACACTACTTACTAGGACATCGCTTTACAGTATAAACCGACCATCGAGCACTTTTATATATCCTCAAAGAACAAACAAGCAAAATTCACCAAAGCCGATTAACCCGATGGTATGATAGACTAATCCCATTCAACTTTAATATCGAACATATAGCAGGCACCAAAATGGGACTAGTTGAATACATGTAACGAAACCCCTCAGAACAGGCAAAACCACCGAACGAATACAACCAAAATTTCATAATAGCAACAATAGATATCATACGCGAAACACTTGAAATAATACGAAAAAATGGCAGACCCAGAAAGCAACAAAATCAGCAACCAACAAAAAACAAAGTGGAAACGTCCAACGATTCCACCACAAACAAAAACAATACCCTGGAAACGCACAACGATTCCAAACGCACTACAATAAGCGACAAATACAAACGACAAAGAGGTAGGCCGAGAAAAGTCACAAAGAAATAACAGCTCAACTACAAGAAGTCACAAGACATAAGTCAAAAACACGTAACAAAGACAATTAAATCACATACGGAGAGTAATTACAACTTACGCAGCGCGCAAAACGCAAACAAGACAGAATTCAACACAACGAAATATGACGTCAGAACAAACCGACAAATCGCACACAACACAATAACACAAGCGCATTTACCATTTGCTACACAGCAGCCTAATCTAAACAATTACAAAAATTCCAACCAACAAATGGACAACTCAAACAATGAACAGACTAACCCAACCGCAGGCTCACCATCTCCCTGAAAGGACTTCTCAATGAGCAATTACCTCAGCCCAACTCCTAAACAACTACCATCAGAGAGAGACGACCAGCTGCCTAAACCCCTAGAAGACATCTTCAATATTCAGCTCATAGCTGCCATGACGAACCGGGACGCAGTATTGCGTGAAGTACGAGACTGCATCCTAACCCGGGACGACCAAAGATGCAAGAAACTAAGTAAACAAATTCATGCCAAGTGGAGGAGCCTAAGCGTGCACACAGCAGCCTAATCTAAACAATTACAAAAATTCCAACCAACAAATGGACAACTCAAACAATGAACAGACTAACCCAACCGCAGGCTCACCATCTCCCAGAAAGGACTTCTCAATGAGCAATTACCTCAGCCCAACTCCTAAACAACTACCATCAGAGAGAGACGACCAGCTGCCTAAACCCCTAGAAGACATCTTCAATATTCAGCTCATAGCTGCCATGACGAACCGGGACGCAGTATTGCGTGAAGTACGAGACTGCATCCTAACCGGGGACGACCAAAGATGCAAGAAACTAAGTAAACAAATTCATGCCAAGTGGAGGAGCCTAAGCGTGCAAAATGGTTGTGTACTCTTAGACAACAAACTGGCAATTTCGAATGCTCTCAAAGATTCGGTCATCGATGTCTTACACTCTACACACCCGGGATCATGGGGCATGACAGAATTAGGACAACGCTTATAGTGGCCCTTTATCAACCGCGATTTGATAAACAAATCGAAAACTTGTCGACCTTGCACAGAATTCGATAAGAATTTAAAAAGCATAATCCCGAAAAGCCACTGGGCACCTTTACCACCATGCTCAGAACCAAACGAAGAAATCCAATTTGACTTCGGGGGACCAACAATTGATGGACAAGGGAGAGAAGTATACTTCCTAGCATGTATAGATCGCTTCTCAAAATTCCCAACTTTGAAACTAGTCACAAACGCAAACGGTCCAAACATAGAGAAGTTCTTAACTAAATACATCGTCCATAACGGGGTACCGCGAAACATTAGACTTGGCCAAGCCCGGTGCTTAAAGGGCAACAAAGTAAAACACCTATGTGCAAGACACAATATTAACCTAATATATGCACCGGCCAATGACCATCGCCCCATCGGCTTAGTAGAACGCCTTATACAAACCGTCAAACGACGACTAGGATGCAGTAAGCTCGACCCCAACCAGCAACCGTTCAATATTAAAACGCATTAAGAAACATATCACTCGAATTACGAACATGTAGGAAGAAATATTCTAAACTATCACCCTTTGAAGCTTACTATGGTAGAAAACCAAACACGGTCTCAACAAACATAACAACAAAACCTAATAAGAATAATTTAAGTTGGTCAAACACATTAAAATATTTAGACGACAACATCATAGGCGACGAGGAGTTGATACCAGAAGAGAAATGGTACGACGAAGACTTGGACAGCGAGGCGGAGGTACGAGAAGATAAGAGGACGAAACTAGAAGACGCTAAGAGCGATAGCAGCGAGATACCACGAACCTTCAAGCTTCCATTTTCCAGCATCGAACAGCCCCTCACTTGACACAGCCCACGTCTCCAACTCGCCCGTCGAACACTAGCTACCCAAAGAAAAAAGAAACAACTACAAGGCATATACGAAGTCATACCGGAAGGAGGCGCCCTAGCAAAGACGACTGACTCAACTCTCAACATCAAAGTGCCAGGGCAACAAGACACAGTCTTGAACAAGTAGCAAAATTCGGGACAGTGGACCAAAGAAAAATTCCCCTCATCAATTTGCCGCCCGCAAAACGGTATGCAACCGCCACAAGAAACTCATCGAAAACATGGAACAACACGCAAAGGAACAGAAACAAAAGATACTGGGACAACGAAACATCAGAAAGAGAGATACTCAAGCTACAAAAGCAGACAGACACATCAAGTCAAACTTATCAAAAGTAAATCGGATAAAGATCCCGACAAAGAAGGCATACCAACCCTCACCACGAAAAGGCTCCCCCAAGAAAAGGAAAGGTTCAACTGCCTCGTCACAGGACTTCAACCAAGAAGACAATGACTACCAGGAGACGGATGACAGTCAAAAGATGACCATGACGAAAAGCACAGGCCCACGTCAGACATCATCGAACCCCAACATCAACATCGTCACGGAACCGCCCACACAAGAATCCTACCCAAACAAGGCCAACACCCGTAAAAGCACAAGGCCCAAGAAAGAGACGAAACACTACGGGACACCACCAACCTGGACTTCCTTGATTAATCCGACGATGATGAACCACCCCACAAAAGGCACACAGCAAGCGTCGCATCCTACTCCCCTCCGAAAACAACTACAAGGGACACTCCAGCCTCACCCGCACGTAGTACCATACCCGTCGCCTCGTCCAGCCACAGCAACATCGTCAGCGGACCACCACCAGAACCACAGGACGAAACACACATTGCCTACTCCGATACCAACGACGCAGACCAAGGCGAAGAAGAAAACGAGCGACACTTGCAGCCCCACGAGCTTTAACCAGTCACCATGGCCACGTCAATAAGACCAGATCCAAAAACTATATACATGTCTTCTTAGTAACCAGAAACTGTTGTTCATGCATCTTATCAAACTACACAAGTTATACTGACATTATTTACCTGAAATGTTAACAAGTTTATATTAGTTAACAAAAACCTTTCTGTTAATCATATGTAACTTTTCTCTCTAAGGTGGGAAATAATGTGGTACCGTATCACACTCTACCATTATCTGTGCAGTGAATTAATACTATCTCTATCGCAGTACATATTTATCATTTCTTTTGTCTGTCATCTCAATCGTCCAACGATTGAATCTTTCATTCAGTGACATGTAGTTGTGACCTTGATCGCAACTAATACACTAACAGCGAATTGGCTAAGCGCAGTTCCGCCTTAACGTTTAAATTGAATAGTTGTCACTGACTCTTCTCTTTTCTAACGCGATTCAGCACCACACTATAGAGTACCTAGATACGGAACGACACCCTCATCGTATCGTCGCCACGCTCCTATATTAAGTACGACAAGTTATGTCCTTAAATTTTTTTATTTTGTGCTTTCTTGTTGTTTAGTCTCATTAATGCCAGGTCCCAACCATCAACTATTCGTCATTTTTTATTTCAAGTAAAATCTAAATTTTTTTGGCACAATTGTTTTTCTCATACACCAAATGATTTCGAACAGTATGTGAGTTCTTGAATGTTTCATATCTTTTCCCATTTTGGTAGACAATCTTTTCCTCTTTTGTGAGTCAAAGTTTGGATGAACGGGGACCCAACATTACGTGCAAACGCATATTACCGAGCTCCTTGTTTGTTCATAACTGCTGAAATCTCCAAGGAAGATGCAGACCTTAATTTTTGCCATGTTGAAATGCCACTTTTGAGAGGTGGGCATTTTGACGAGATATTGTGATTATGACGTGAACTTTGTTTTTGTTGGGTATGGCCTAATTGCTGTGATAGCTTTTTGTCTTGTTTATTACTCTTCACAGATGTGTTTTTTCCAATCAGCTTGAACTGACGTTGTAAGCCAAAAAATTTCTTGAGAAAAGTATTCTGACACACAACAAAGATGATTTTTATCTGCCGGAGATTGATTGGCCGTCCATGGAAAAAGTTAAGACTGTACTGAACACCAATAGCACCACTCAAGCAGCTCTTTTTGAATCAAAATTGAGGAATTTCTGGAGAGCTTGTTTTGAGCTCAACTTTTGTTTTTTTTTTACAAAACTTTTGTGAACACAATTTTCGACATTAAATATTGTTCTCAAGATTCGGGATGAACGCCAATTTGGTTCCCAGTTTGATATAGTAAAAAAATCACTAAACTTGCAAAAACTGCTTGAGGTCAAATCATTAATTTTTCATTTAGTGAGGTGCAAAATTTTAAATCTGGTTGTAGGTAAAGTTTTTCAAAACCTAGAAGCCTTTTCAATTTAAATTTCCATTGTATTGGAACAATTGAGTTTGCAAAATTTCATATTTCTTCTTTTTTATCTCGGATAAAAACCTATTTTTGATATTTGATACAAAAACCTTATTCTTCTTTTTTGATATTAGCCGAAATGTTGAAACATTTGTTGTAGATCTTTGTTGAGACTTCCCGGACTGAACGTCAAGTCTTAATCAGTACTTATTCAGTGAAACTGCAAGCCTTGGTTCAGTAAGGTATCAGAGCTCTGATCATGTCATTTTTACACTTGCCAGGTCTCAAATCAAGACTTAAGTCTTGGCAAATTCTGGCCAAAATTCGTCAAGCCTTGCGCAAGTCTTGGCCAAGACTTGACAAGACTTGGATCAAGTTTTGAACACAATTTTTTGTTGTTTTGCTTTCGTTTGGAAACAAAGGAAGAAAGCGGCCACTTGCAGTGCGATTTCTAAATAACTCTCCAACGTGAAAAATGAAGCACAAGACAGCAAGAGCACTTCCACAAAGTTCACTTGATGGAGAATGAAAAAAATTCTGATATCGCCCAATGAAACCAGTCATGGCCACTTTTTTCTGCCCCCTAAAAAAGTGATTTCGGGGTGAATATTTGGGATATTTGAAGTTGGTATGTGCTCAATTCAGAAATAGCTTGCACAGATTAGAAAATTTCTTGTAAACAATTTTTGCAAATTTTTGATAATTTTGAAACGCTTTAATTATAAATCGAAATTTGTCAAAATTACTTTGTCTATTTGCTCATTAGCCAAGAAAGCCGTTTCCAATTCTCTGCATAAGACTTGCCAAGTCTTGGCCAAGACTTGACTTAGACTTGACAAGTCTTGAGCAAGTCTTGACATGTCTTCACAAGTCTTAGGTCTTGAGATAAGACGTGATCAGTAATGAATTGTCAATTTAAGACTTGTATTTCACTGAAGAAGTACTGATGAAGTCTTGAATTTTGTTCCGGGTCCGATGTTTAAATTATTTTGCAAAAACTCTTGCACTCCGTATAAAACGTAGTTTCAATACATGCATCATATTTTTTAAAAGACTCCGTTCTTGAATAAAAAGCTTTTTTTGCTCGCATAATTTTCAATATAATCTAGAAAATTTTTGAGGGGGCCCAGAAGTTATACTATTTACTATCGCTATAAAACTCGCTATGACAAGCAACAAAATTTATTTTAAGGAAATCAGATTAATTCAAAGACCACTTTCTGTTTTTATAATTTTGCTTTCAAGCAGGACATAACATATGAAACAGCCGACTGTTTTATTTCAGTAACTTCTATAGATGTTTTGAATTTTTTATGGCGTCAAAAAGATCAGCAGCTGGAAGATTTTGTGCCGCGCACGTTATACTTTTAATGGCTCCAAAATTCCCTCAAACAGACAGGTTGGAAAAAATCACTCGTTTTAAAACTCGAATTAAAACTCTTCAAACAATATGGGATTCCAAACTAACTTTAGTTTGGATCATTAAGAAGCCATGTCAGGTTTTATTTCGTTCATTTACGTTCCTATTGGTGTGTGTATGTATGCGTGTGTGTATGTGTGTGTGTTGGTGTGTGTTCGTGCGTGCGTGCGTGCGGGCGTGCGTGCATATCTGCGTGTGTGTGTGTGTGCGTGTGTGTATGTGTGTGTGTGTGTGTGTGTAAAAGTGTCGTTGTGTGTGTCTGTGTGTATCTGTCTGCCCGGGCCGAGGCGTACACCCGTATTCCACCGTTATTAAGCGAGAATAAGGGTGTAAAGCCAATTCCCCTCTTAATTAGCAGGGATAAGAGTGTAAAAGTGTAATTTTGAGAATATTACACTTTTATGTACACTCCTTACACTCTTTAGTATACCCTTAATACACTTTTAAAAATACACTATAATTACACTCTTTATTCCACTCTTTATTACACTCTTCAACGAATTAGGTGAAGAAAATGCAGAACTTAATGAAAACCTTTTGTTAATAGCATTTCGAAAAAGACAAGTTAGAAAGTCTATTTCAGCCAGTTTTGTTGCCCTAATACTGAACTTCTTGAGATTCGTAGAAATAAAAGCCAATAGTTTGATTTGTATACAGAATTTTAATGAAATCTCCAATTAGGTGAAGAAAATGTAGAACTTCATTAAAAACGTTTGTTAATAACTTTTTGAAAAAGACGAGTTGAGAAGTCTATGTTAGCCCATTTTGTTGCCCCGATAATGCACTTTTTGAAATTTTGTAGAAATAAAAGCCAATAGTTTGATTTGTATACAGAATTTTAATGAAAGCTCCAATTAGTTGAAGAAAATGTAGAACTTCATTAAAAACGTTTGTTAATAACTTTTTGAAAAAGACGAGTTGAGAAGTCTATATTAGCTCGTTTTGTTGCCCCGATAATGCACTTTTTGAAATTGTGTAGAAATAAAAGCCAATAAATTGATTTGTATACAGAATTTTAATGAAATCTCCAATTAGGTGAAGAAAATGTCGAACTTGATTAAAAACGTTTGTTAATAACCTTTTGAAAAAGACGGGTTGAGAAATCTATATTAGCCCGTTTTGTTGCCCCGATAATGCACTTTTTGTCATGACTGTTCGCGTGTGTGGATGTGTGTATGGGTGCGCGTGTTTGTGTGTGTGTTTGCTTGTGTATGTGTATGTGTGTGTGTTTGTGTGTGTCTCTGTGTGTATGTACGTGCGTGCGTGTGTGCGCGTCTGTTTTTGTGTCTTTGTGTGTATGTGTGTGTATGTGTGTCTCTGTGTGTGTGTGTTTGTGCATGTTTGTATGTCTGTGTGTGTATGTGTGTGTGTGTGTGTGTGTGTGTGTGTCTGTGTGCGTATTTTTGTGCATTTGTGTGTATTTTAGCGTGTGTATGCCTGTGTGTATATATTTTTTGTGTATGTGTGTATGTGTGCGTGTCTGTTTGTGTGTATGTGTGGGTATGTGTGTATGAGTGTGTCTGTGTGTATATGTGTGTGTGTCTGTGTGCGTGTCTATGTGTGCGTATGTGTATGTGTGTGTGTGCCTCTCTGTGTGTGTATATATCTTTGTGTATATGTGTGAGTCTGTGTGTGTTTGTGTGTATCGGTTTGTATTTGTGTGTGTGTGTGTGTGTTTGTGTGTATGTGTTTGTGTGTTTTGTGTGTGTAGTGTGTGCGTGTGCATGTGTGTGTGTGTTTGTGTGCGTGTGTGAGTGTGCTTGTGTGTGTGTTTGTCTGTGTGTGTTTGTGTGTGTGTTTGTGTGTGTGTGTGTTTGTGTATGTGTGTGTGTGTTTGTGTGTGTGTGTGTGTGTGTGTGTGTTTGTGTGTGTGGGTGTGTGTGTGTGTGTTTGTGTGTGTGTGTGTTTGTGTGTGTTTGTGTGTAAAAGTTTGTGTGTTTTGTGTGTGTAGTGTGTGCGTGTGCGTGCGTTTGTGTGTTTGTGTGTTTGTGTGTGTATGTGTGCTGTGTATATGATTGGATGTCTTTCAATGGCAACTTTGAGGACAGTGCTGTCTTTACTTTGTCGTTTACATTTGTTATGAGTATGGTTGCTGTTGTTGTTTTTGAAGAGTGAACTAGTCAATAAGAGATAGGTGGTATGTATGAGTTTAGTTTGGTCCATTGGAGAAAGTAAGTGATCAAAGCAAAGTGTATGAGCTATTAAAAAGTTGACAATTGTAGTTGAGTGATTTTTACCGATTAGAATAATTACACACGCTTAGCATACACAAACATATCTTTCTTCAACACATTATATATTATGCGGTGGTATGGCGGCGGCACAGATAGGTCTCTCTCTTTTTATTTCTCTCTCTCTCTTCTTCTGTTTTTGTGCCGGAGTTATGGCCTTTGTTGGTTATGGCTACGGCTATGGGTCGTCGGTCTACGGCGGTAGTAGTAGTAGCAGTAGTAGTAGTATAATGGTAGTAGTGGTGGTGGTTAAATGAGCATAAATATTTGATAATATCACTTCAAAAGAGAGTGGCTGAAGACGCAAATACTCGTGACTATCTCAAATGCCAGTTTCAGCTCAAAAGTTGCTTTTTGAAGTTTTTATGAGCTGTTTAACAAGAAAGCGTTAATTAAAGCTATCCGAGTAAGATATATTTACAGAGACTTTAGAACAGGCAAGAAAACAACATGTGTATTTAAGGTTAAACACATAAATCTAGCACCAATGCTACCCTGATTAGCACACACTCACGTTCATACATACATACAACATAAATACATAAGAACCCTGCAAGGAGCATAGACCACCTCCCCCCCTCCCCCATTCCCGCCCTGTCTCATTTGGCTGCTGTGTCCCCCGTTGGTTGGGTGAAACTAAAGTCTGAGAGCCTACTTCTGAGGGGCGAGTTATGTAAGCCCCGTTAGCTGAAGAAATAACCAAAGCGACAAATAATCACTATCAATAACTAGCTCTAGTGTTGTTACATGCTATAACTTATAAAATGAGCAGCTGCTGCCTTTGTAGAACATCTAAAGATTTATCTCGAGGTTTTAGCCACTTATCAAGAGCTCACAGAACACAAAAGACATAAAATTACCGCCACAACAAACTCCAATCAAAACAAGGAACAAAGGCACAAACACATTACCACGGGGAACCCTAAACACTCCTGTCTCCCCAACTGCAGCGCCAGAACCTGAAAAAGCGCTTGTCACTCTTTAAATCCAAACAAGATCCCAAAGTCTTCATGCATAGCTGTAACAGCACCTATACTAGGACACGCTTCCCAAGTAACTAGACAACAACACCTGACAATAACTCACAAATGACCAACAGGCCACAATCGCTCCTAATGTTTTATGTCCCCTTCAAACCACCCCTCAATACTTTTTGCAAATTTTGGAGGCAAAGTGGTCACTCCCGGGTCGAGGGGTCAGCAACTGTAAGCGGATATTTTTGTAAGAAATCCGCTGAATGTGCTGAAATTATGTAAGGTTTGTGCTGATTCCGCTGAAAATCGATAAAAAGGTGCTGAATCCGCTGAAATGAAATATTTAAGCACATTTCAGCGCATTTCTTGCATAAAATCAGCATTTGATTCAGCACCTTTCTTACATAGTTTCAGCACTTGTGAAAATGTTAAATTCAGCGGATTCAGCGCCTTTCTTACATAATTTCAGCACTTGTGAAAATTTTGAATTCAGCGGATTCAGCGCCTTTCTTACATAATTTCAGCACTTGTGAAATTTTTGAATTCAGCAGATTCAGCGCCTTTCTTACATAATTTTACGTGCAATTTTTTTGCTCATTATTGCCTATAACGTAGTCAGCATGTAGGCTCCTTCAAATTTTGTACTTATGAAGAGCCACTAATCAATCAAAACTCGTCACTTTTTCATCATATGTAACCCGTCACACTTTCAGTGAAAAGTGTCAGAGTGAAAAGCGTCACACTTTCATCATATGTAACGGAAGGAAGATAATTATACTTAAGCTACCTGGTTTCATTTAATCAGGTAATTTGGTTTTATACCTCAGCTGCAATAATTGCTTTATCTTAAGGTTTGAAAAAATTTTTTGGCAGATATCCAACTGTTTTTAAGTTGAACTGCCGTAGTGCAATGCTTTTTAGTCTTGCACAGTTGCTTCTTCTGAATGTACAGCAGGAAAAACAACTCAAAGAGTTTCAACTTGTGCAAGGAAACCGTTGAAAATGCATAAGATAAGAGCTGATTTTGTGTAACATAAGTCTGAAAGTTACGTAAGAAATGCGCTGACAGCCACTGAAAAATTAAATTTTCAGCAGTTAGATCTTACGTAATTATCCGCTTAATGTGCTGAAAAGTGCTGAAATTATGTAAGAAAGTGCTGAAAAATCAGCAGATTAAGCGGATTAATCTGTAAGATTTACCCGCTGAAAATTATTTTTTTTTCAGCGGCTGTCAGCGCATTTCTTGCATAAATTTTGACGAAGTCCTCGACCCGGGCTATACATTAACGGAACATTAATCTCTCGCGAGGAAAAACTGTAATTTAGAAACAAAAAATTGTTTTATATGATTCGGTAGATATCTTCTGTTTGTGCCCCCCACCCCCACCCCAGTACGTTATTCAACCCCTCCCTTAATTACACCGCACGTGCCATTATACTTAGTAAATCATTATGTAAAATAAGGAAATATGGCACATGCGTCTGGGGGGTGCAAATAATATGCAACCACTAAGCAGGGGGGCACAAACGGAAAAGAACCGAATAGGTTAACAAGGAGACTATAGGTAATAGGCTTTTGCATATAATGTTCCAGCAACTTTCATCTGCAAACTTTGCAGCATAACATTTTTTTCATCCAAAATTTAAACCTGTAGGACAGGGTCACCGAAACTGTGGTAAAATTCTATAGAGAAAAAAAAGTTTAACCCCGGGCTGACGACCATAAATCAATCTTAGATACCAAATCAAAGTCATGTATGGTTCTTATGGTATCTTAAATACGATATGAAAGACCCTACAAAAAAACAACAAGGTCTCAAATGACGTTTTTTTGATCGCATAATAAGCACAAAGTGACAACATTTGGTTTTCTTTGAATAAATAAAAAAAAATTAAGGGGACTTAGACTCCATATCCAAGACCATAGAAATCTATGGCCCATAGAAGACCATAAACAATTTGTTTTTGGTAAAAACAGCGCGAATTACTATACAAAACGGCAAAAACCGACAACAAATCGTTTTTAAAACGGTTTCACATAACAAAAAAATTTAAGGTGTATTAGATTCCATATCCAAGGCCATAGAAGTCTATGGCCCATAGAAGACCATAAACATTAAAATTTGTTGCATCAATTCTTTGGCAAAAAGAACCTGAAATACAAACAAAAACGGCAAGAAAGACAACAAGTCTTTTTAAAAACGGTTTCAAATAGCAAAAAAAAAATTAAGGTGTCTTAGATTCCATATCCAAGACCATAGAAATCTATGGCCCACAAAAACCATTGTTATTTATTCCCAGACGTTTTTTTCTGAAGCTAATTATATCAAAAATTGCGGTTAATTAAACTGTTTTTTTTTGTTTTTTACAAATTTCTATGGACGTTGTTTTGTGACAAAACTGATAAAACACAATGACCTTCATGGCCAGGTGGGAAATTTTCCCCCAACTCTTCATGAAATTTTGCCCACACCAGGAACAGTGTGATGGACTGCAATATTGCCCAGAAACACGCCAGGTGTACCGTTTAACGCCTTAAGGAAGGTCTTTCTGCAATTTTTGGATTCAAAAACAGCTAAAAACAATTAGGTATAAATCAGCATTTCACTAATATCTCCTAACGAACTTTACCAATTTAGTTTGCCATAGTTGCATTTCCTTGTTGCTACACGGTTTTTGATAGCTCTTTTCATGGAGTCAATCTTGATTGACATCCCGAAATAGAATCAGAAAAAATATTTATTAAAAAGAAAATAAATAAATTTTAGAAACTAGAATACTTGATTCTGATTGGTAAAAATTATATATTTGTTCTTTCCCCATGAAAACCATGTAATCCCTTTCCTTTCACTCTTTAGCTGGATACGTCAGAGTCAGACCTGATTTAACAATGAAGTATATGAATCTGTCTCTACTCCTCTCGTGAAATATAGTTGAGACTAAGTTTAGACTGAAACATTGGGGTCCGTGCTCTGTCCACTAGTACACCCACTGAACAGTAACAGACTAGAGTCATAGAAATTTAATTAGTCAGGTAAGCCTTATGATTACTTGTATTATTGAGAGGACCATAAGACAACCTGGAGAATACCCCTTAAAAGGTAAGCCCGGAACAATCTGGTGCAATCAGGTGCAATCAGTGTTGGTAGCATTAAGAAACTAAATCAACATTTCATTTTCAACTTTTCTCACCTGTAATATAATAACATTTGCTGTTTGTCTGATCTCGGTGTTACCGCGTAGGGAAATCTTAAATTGTTCGGTCTACGATTAGTTGTAAACAATTGTTGTTGATTATAACTTTGTGTTCTTGGTTATTCTGTAATATAATCAGAGGGAGGTGGCGGTCGCACTGGTGGGGGGTAGTTTGGGAGTGGGGGTGATGTATATTATTCCGTCGTCGAACGGTTCTGAGTTTTAACTAATCTGCTATGTTCATAGCTATGAATGTTGGTACTTGTTCCTTGCTCATTAGTGTTTTTGTTAGTGTTAAAGAATTGCAAGTTCCGTCTGTTATCAAATCTATTTTTGATTTTACGTGCAATTTCTTGTGGAGTTTGAGTAATCTGTGGAGTATTGTCTAAGTGTACTTTCATTGTAGTGACTGTTTCAGGGATATTCACCATTTGATCGTCTGTTTGCGTCCCACAGTCCGACGCGTTGTCTCTTACTGTGCCAGGGCTCGATCTTCCTGATCCGGGACTCAGTTCTCCGTCTTCAACTTCGTAGCTGAATGGGGAATCGGATTTGTATGGCGATTCGTATTCCATGCCTGTTGCCATTGTGCTAAAACTCATAGATTATTACTATTGGAATAATACTTGGTTTCAAAATGTTATGTTTACTGTTATAGGAACTGTTTGTAGTTTGGTATGTTAAAAACTCACTCGTTAGTGGTTACATTGTTATATGTTATAAATACATTGTCATTTTTACTGCAAGGTTCTTGTGTTTTGTTACAAATATACAATTTTATGAATATGCAATTTTGATGAGTTGATAGTAGTGGAGTGAGGGTATACTGTTAGATGTTCTTTAATGTTAGATGTTCTTTAATGTACATATTGTTTTAAATTTCGTATGTATCAGCCGACTGAGTGTCAAAGTATGTGACTTCATTTGTGTGTGGCTGATCATTTTGGAGTACATCTAGGCTGTGACTGCGATTATGCATTTTGTTAGCCGTTAATTTTAGTTGTTCAAAATCAATCGGTGGGGGGTTTTGCATATCTAGTAGTTTAGATGTAGGTATTAAGTGTCTGTGTTCGTTATTTGTTGAAGGATTTGGGATTTCATATGGTTTAGGTTGATGAATTGGTATAGGTGTTTCATATGGATGGTTGTGGAATAAACTATTATGTTGTTCAACTTTTGGTGCACTAGGGATAGGTGCTGGTAAATTGTTTCCGATGCATTGGTATGCCGGGGGTGGTGTGATTAGTTGTGGTAATATTGATGGTAGTTTATTCTCTTTTATTGTTTCTAATGGTTCTAGTTTAAATGGTTCTGGTTTATATTTCCTTTCTGGTAATGGTGGTTTCTTTATCTTTTTTGTTGGTTCTAAAGTTCGTAATTGTAATCCGCTTTCCGTTCTACGGATTGTTGTGTTGTAATGTTTATAATTCGTATCAACGTAAATTTCTGTTGGTATTTCATTGTTGTTATGATTTGACGTTGTTACTTCTGTTGAATGTCTACGAAAGTTAGGTCTACTTTTTCTGGTTTTGTTGTTTAAGTTTCCATAATGGGAATTGTTATCGTCACTGCCGTCATGTATATTTTCTTCTTGTATCTGTGCTACTAATTGTGTAAGTGTTTGTGAAAATATTCCAAATATTCCGGTTAGTAGTATTTTTTGTTATACTTGCTTGTTTTCCGATTGCTTTGTGAATAGCAAAAGCGTTATAGAATTTAATAATAAGATTTGTTATGAATAATATCATGCTAATCATAGCGTAAATAATAGCCATTTTCTCTAATATGTACCATGGCCAACCAAAGATGGTGAGAATTTGTTCTTTCAGCCATGCGCCGTCAAAAATTTCTTTCCAGTTTACGATTGGTTGGTCAATCTGAAAGTTATATCCATTGATATTCAAATCTCGTAGCCATTCTAGTGATTGTTCGTAATTTTTATATGTTTGTAATAAACCTAATTGTTCGAGCTCTAGGAGTTTTAGTGCATTAGCTGACTGTGCGTCTTGTAATGGTTTTTCACGGTCTCTCATGTATTCATGTAATAGATCTCTTTTTCGTTCTTGTACTAATTGTTCTTTACTGTAGATTCCACTTTCTATTAGACTTGCTTTACTAAACATATTGTCTAATACTATTTCTTCAGGTGATATAGTGTTTAGCATTATTTCAACTTTAACTGGATACGGTGTTAGTCTGTATCGAGATGCTCCTTCCGTATCTATAGATATGAGTTGATCAAAATTACTGTGTGAACATGGTACCTTTTTTGCCCAAAGGTATGTTTGGCGTGTTAGTTGGTGTACATACTGTACTCTGTTTTTGTATAGAATTGGTATTTTATCATAGCATTCGCGTGTTTGTGGTACATAGAGTGGGGATGATTTCTTTGCACATTTGTACATTTTCATAACGTTTACTCCTTCTTGTTTTACAAATATCGATCTGTCTCCTGTAAGGATGTATCCTAGAAGTGGTGTGTTCTTCTGTACTTGCGTTAGTGTTAATTGTCGTAGAATTCTAGTTTGTTCGCAAATTTGTGAATAAAATTCTATTGCTTGTAAACTGATTCTAGAGTATATGTTACTCATATATAAGTCCATTTTCATATTTAAGTGTGTGTTTTCATTAATAAAACGGTAATAAAATTGCTTGTTATCTTCATCTTCATAGCGCGTGAGTGTTGAGGTGATTTCTTTTGGTGTTATTCTTATGAATTTTTCATCATCAAATTTATCTTTCTTTCTTGTTACTTTCTGTCCTGTATGCATATCAAAGCCATATTCATATAATATGTAAATATCATCATATTCTGTTTTATGTAAAGGTTGTATTGATCCGCATTCGTGTTCAACTATTGGATATATTTCAAATCGTGTTGCTATTGAGGCTGTTTTGTTTAGTGTTATTTTCTCTTGTATATCTGGTTTTTGTACTGTTGTCCATTCTGCGTTTGTTTCTATCCAATATCGGTCTTGGTATTTTACCGAGAATGCATCAAATCTAATCAGTTCAAATATTTGACAATGTGTTTGGGGTTCCCAAACTATTGTTGCTTTTGTAAAAGGTGTCGGTTGACACTCTCCTTTGTGGAGATCGCATGGTAGCTTTTTTCCCATGTATGAGATTTCTTCTGTATCAAGATTTAGTATGAGTGATACTTCTCTGATTTCTAATGTCCAATCTAATATGTCTATTCTGTTTTGTTTTCTTACTCCATTTAAACAGTTTGATTGTGCGTTTTTTATTGCGGAGGGTATCCATGTTGGGTTTGTGTAATCATACACTATTCTGCCGTATGGTGGTACCATAGGAGTATCTAAATGAAATTGTATTCTACCTTGTAGGTCTTCAATTATCTTTTGTAATGGTGGGTTAGCTATGTAATTGAATGATATGTTGTATCTTGTGGGTTTATATTCTGTGTTTTTTAGTAAGTTAAGTCTGGCGAGTTCGTTACGAACTTCGTCCGGGTCTAATATTTTTGTTCTTTGTGCGTCTGATACATAATAGTTAGGTCGGTTTGCTCTAATGTAGTTGGTGTGTTGTGAACACCATTCTACCCGTTCTTTAATCGTTCCTGCAACTGCGTATGCTTTAATCTCTACTGCTTGTGCTTTTGATAATAGTTGAACTTTTGTTTTTGTCATATCTAAATCTAGTGGTTTAAATTTGCATGTACTAATTTTGTTTAGTTCGTAGTACTTTACGTTCGTGATTTCTTCTGCGTCGCAATTGTAATGTTCAATAAAAATATCTTGAGGTCCGATTGCTGAGCCGTTTATGTTTTGTCCTGTTAATTCTATGTAGTCTTCCTTTGTTTGACGTTTCTGTCTTTTATTGTTTAATTGGAATTTTTCTAGAATACTGTTTGTGAGATATTCTCTGTAAGAATTCAGTTTCTTGACCATTTATCAATAGCTATGTTCCACATTTCTTCATAGTCTGAACTGTTTTTAAAATTCTCTAATGCTGTGTTGTTATAAATGTCATTGATTGTGTTTGAGTCAGCTGTTAGTTCTGTTTGATTGTCAGATACGTATTTCATAAGTTTGTTGAAGTTTTCGCGTTCTATTGTATTTGATGTATGTATTTTTATTTTGCTTTTATTTTTTATGTTTTTGATATGTTTCTCCATTTTTTCGTTGATGCGGTCTTTAATATGTTCTTTTAGTTTGTTTTGTATCTTATATTGTGATTGTATTTGTGTGTCTATTTTCATATAAGTAAATATTATTATTATTATTAATATTAGTATTATGGAATTTAATTGAAACGGCATGTGTACGATAATCCTGTATAAGGATTGTAAAATGTTGCAAAACCTAAAGTTTGTTTAGTGTATCTATCAAACTTATAAACAAAGTCAACACAAATAAACGGTGCTGGTGTCGTTGTTGTTACTATAGAGGGTGTTGTTGCATGAAATGGGTGGTTGAATATCGTATCGTATTTGATTGTTGTATTAAATTTTAGTTCTAGAGATGGCGTTGCTAGAACTTCAAGTGCTGAGTTTCGTTGGAGATGTGTTTGATTTAAGGTATTTGTAAGTCTATTTCTTGACCAATTTGTGAGGGTATCTCCAAGATTAGTTGGTCCGTATAATGGTGGAGGTGGATTCCAGGTCTTATGATCTAATGGAAAAAGATATGTGTGATCATTAGTTCTACTTAAAGTAGGGGGGTTTGGATTTAGTACTGGTGTTGCTCGAGTCCTACCGGGGTGACTTGATGCTAGTCTTATCTCCGGTATAAATGATGATGGTGAGAGTATTGTATTTCGTGGTGGTTGTAGAGAGTTTGTTACTTCTACTCGTGGTACGCTGATTGAGGTATTCGAGGATGAAGATTGTTGTGATCTATTTGGTGTAGTGTTTGTACTTATCGTATTTTGGGGTGAAGTTGCTGACCAAATTGAACTATGTGGTGAGTGTATTGGTTGTACACGAAAATTGTCTTGTACGAAATTGAAGTCTTGTCTTTGTTGAAATGTGGGTGGTAGAAATTGATTTACTCTTAATTCAGATGATGTAGGTGTTGGGATAGTATTAACACTTGAGTGATCGCTAGGTGAACTGATGTTAAAATTATGGAGTGTTGGTGTTCGGGTTGGTGTTCCGGTTGGTGTTCCGGTTCGACTTGGTGGTTCTGATTGTCCGGCTTCTATAGGTATTATTATATTTGATTCTATGTCAGTAGAGTCGTATGATACTAATGTAGAATCTTGTGTGGGGAATGAGAGTGATGCTCTACGTCTGCCTCTTAATAAGTGTCTAGTTTCTGTTCTCTCACGCCGTACTGTATACGGGTTTTCGTTTCTAGGGTCTGTATCGTCTATCTCAGGCGATGTTGGTATATTTGTTAGATCTGTTACTTCGTTATGATGTGGTTGTTCTTGAGTATTGTTACGGTTACTATTATTATTTGATGACGCAATTTTTGCTGATTTTTAATTATTTAAGCTCCGAAGCCAGGTCCGTGTGGTGGGACTTGCATATATGGTGGCGTTAATATCAGTACTGGTATTAGTTCTTGTTGTGGTTGATGTGTTTGTGCTCCTATATTTGATATCCAAATTTCGTTATGTTGTATTCTTAAATTTAACTGGTATATTACAGCGTTTCCGTAAAATGGTGATTCTGCAGGAAATCCAATTTGTAGATAGACTTTTTGTGTATGTAATGTGTGATATATAGATTCTTCTATGTCTGGGTTTGTATCAATTTTTATGGATTTACAAAGGTTTCTATTAAGCTTAAGCACATGCGTACTAGGAAATATATGACTATCGCAATTTTAATAAATTTGAATATTTCCAATTCTACAACATCTATGTTTGTTTTACATGCATTGATGTATTTCATGCATTGAATTATTGTACTGGTGGGCTTGCATATACTACTCTGCGATTTCTAATTACTTCATGGATTGTGACAATTGCTAGATACGTGGATATTACTACTATGCAAGGTACTAAGAATATAGTAAGAAATAATATTATTTTATTTAATATTAAATAGAGTGTTACTAATGTTTCTGAGAAATCAATTGTTGAAACTTATAAACGAGTGTTGTTATTGGGAAAAGATATGCTGCACTGGAAAATGACAGTTATTTTCTCGTGTAACTGACACTTAACGGTATCGCATTAATTATATGTAAATTCAATGGTAAACTACGATAACAAGAATTGGTATCATTTTATCTTTTAGACTTTTAGTTTATCGTCTATAAGTTCAATAGCGTCTTTTTTACAAACTACTATGAAAACCGTGTTTAGTTTGTTGATATCAACACATGTATCTGTGTGTATTTGTTGTTCTAGTGTTTGAAATTCTGTAATAGTTTCGTTACAAGGTGTTATGTCTTTCAACAATTCAAAATGTTTTTCTCCCCAAAAGAGTTTTACTTCTTGTCCGGTTTCTGTTTTTCCTTCAATTATGAATAAATAATCTTTAGTTGAAATTTTACAATCAGTTGTTGTGATACTGTCGTTATCAAAATGTATATGACTATTTAAAGGAAATTTAAGCTGAGTAAAATTGTCTCTTTGTACTTTTATTTTTATACAAAGTTGGTTTCTGTTTAAAGAGTGCATAAACTCCGATGCTGCTAACATTGGTGGTTTTTCATCACAGTGATATGTATAGTGGTGAATTAACCGCTCTGAAATGAAATTAAAGTAATTCAGTTTACCTGTGAAGTTGAGTTGTTGTGCAATTGAGTGTTGTTGATAAACTTGTATTCTGAAAGATGAGATTGAAAAATAGTTTATCTTCTTTTTCTAGTGTGATATTATAGAAACAAGAAAAGAATTCTGTTGAGATAGAAAATTATTGAATGATTGAAAATGTGAGATAGAAAATTTTTGAAAGTTGAGAAAATTTTTGAATTTCGAGTATACAATTTCGGTTTTTCAGCTTAGCTGATATTTAAAATTTTTTTCAAATTTTTCAAGTCAGTTTTGCAGTTGTGGATTGTACGAGGCAAAATCAGGATTGTGATTTTTACTTTCTCGTTTCTGGTTCTCTACAATGTTTCTGACATTTACATATCTTCCGTTTTCTATATTTGGGTTGTTAAGTTGTCAATTTTAATAATTACTAGGTCTAATTAGAATGTTAGTTTCCTTTTTCTTGAATTGGATTTACTTCTGAAATTTTCCAGATCTTTTTGTTCTCAAGATGTTGTTTATTCTTTGTAATTGGTGTATTGGTATGAAGTTTATTGTATTTGATGGTAGTTGGCGTGTTTCCGTCATGGTATGTTACGGTAATTAGTCTGATGTTGGTGCCGACTTTGTCGTTGCCTTTTGTTTTGAAGTAGTTTCTTTGATCATTGGTATGGTTCGTGGCGTCAGTTTGTAGCAAGGGATTTGGTGCAAAATGTCTAATTACTGAAAAGGTATTACTGGTAATTGGATATGTTGTTGCAATCTTCTGCAATTTTGCAACTTTGCAATGTGAATTGGTAGTTGGTACTAATGGTACAAAATGCTTTGTTTAGGAAGCATTGACGTAATTGAAATGTTCTTTCAACTACTAATGGTCTTGGTAAGACCAATCTTGTTAATCACCATCTGTTTATGGTGTTGGTAAATTTTAATTGGTCTGACATTTTACTTTTTGTTACTAATTGCGTTTGCAAAGAGACAGTGTGTCTCAGTGAATTGTTTAACATCCATGTCATCTTCTCATGGATGTTGTCAATTTGTGAGTTTCCTTCCATTAATGATGTCTTTTATTTATGATGTCTTTGTTGGGTTTTATTGATTATCACTAATGAGTTACAGTTTCAGTTATTTCTAATTAGGTGGACTAATGATGTGTATGACGTTAGTTGAATGACGTTAGTTGATAACGTCCGCTTTTCACTAACGTCCGTATTTTCACTAATGAGATGTATGACGTCCGTAATTGGTATGACGTATGTATGTATGACGTATATTGTTCTGTGCAAAAAAGTGAACTGCGGGTTGACCGTTCATAGTATCGGAGGTCTATTTAGCGGAATGTTTATATTTTAGTTCAAGTTCCATTTGGCCGAATGTCGGATAGCCGAATGTGTAATTATGGATGTAGGACGTGTATGTTAAGAATGCGAATGGATTTATTATCCATCTATTTGAATTTATGTATTCAAAGATAACGTGTATGACGGTTAACGTGTATTTTAGATCCTGATTTTGGAGATTTCTGGATGGCTTTTATTGCGTGTTATTACGGGTATTGTTATTACATTACATTCTGTTATTCTCGTTACATGACATCGAATTACATTGTTATTCGCATTATATTCTGAACAGAAGTTATTCTTTTGTTTAGGTGAACATATTCGTCTATTCGATACGTTACTCTATTTTTAGATGTGTTTCTTTTTATTAGTTCGTACTCGTTATTTTTAGCTTCCGTTTCTGTTACTAGTGTTTACTATTTATTCTGTTATTAATTATTTGTTACTATTTTTTACTCTTTCCTATCGTTGTTGTTTGTTATTTCTAAACTTTCCTTTTTTGTATATTTATTAATGTTCGTGAATGTCGACATCTTCAAAATATCTACTCCATTCCGTGAGGTGGATAGATCCTCGATCCTGCGGATAGCCTATCCAAAAAAGGATTTGCTTATTGGTTCTTTGATTACTTGTTATTTGAATATTTGTTTTTTGTTTATTGTTTTTACTGTTAATATCAATTATCTCGAAACGTCTATTCCAGTTTTAAGCTTATGAATATCAAATAAAATATACCTTTTGTGATTTGAATTTTGTGTTTTTGAATTTTTGTTTATATGAGAAATTACCCTTTGTGACAATCATAGTTGAGGTTTCAAGGGCTACTATCAAAAACCTATGTGTGTTAGAATATCCTGTATGGATATGTTTTATTTGTTATTTGTTATTTGAATCTTTGTTATTTGTTTTTTATCGATGACAATGGTCGATGACAATGGTGATCAATGACAATGGTTATCGATGGGAATGGCGGTTGTGTGACTGGGTTGGCGTTTGCTAACTGATGGTTTGTCAGAGGATGTATGTCAGAGGATGTATGTATATTGTATGTTTAAACTTCCAGTGTTACAAAACAATTAGGTCTCCTTTGTGTTTCTATATTATGTTAATTTATATAAATAATTCGCTAAAAGGTGTTAAAATATTTAGTAATGGTTGTTCCCAAGTATTTTTGTGAATTTTATGGAATTTGAATATCGGGATTTATAACTTGTCCGAAAATAATGATTATATATCTCGGGGTATAATCTAATGTGTTACAGTTGGTTAGTGGTTAGGTGATTAATAGCACCTTTTAGTACTATTTGTTTTTAACTCATTTCATGTGTATTTATGTTTGTAGTATGTTCTGTACTAATTTAGATATATTTATCGTTTCTTTTCTAATATTTTTGGTTCTGCACACAAGGTTCGGGTTAGGTATGTGTGCCCGTAAAAATAGTGAATGTACATAGGAATGTACATAGAAGTGGATATAGAGATAGATTTATTGTTGTAATGTGACAGATTTTTCGCGGTTCATAGAGGATATTTCGAATACTCTATGAGGATGATTTTTGAAACTTGATTATATTAGGTAGTATTAGAGCATTTAACGGTTACGGAATCTGTTTAGTAGTTTTACTAATGGTAGCTGTATGCACGGATTATCATAAAATGACTTTTGGTATAATCGGTCAAATGAATTGAATCTTTATAATGTTAGAGATTTCCGAGTATGCGTGTAATATGATATGTACTAGTGGTGATAGTATTAGAGTGAGAGTATAAAAGTTGAGACTCCAATCCATAGTGAGTTATTTTACGGTACGTATGTGTGAATTCGTTGATGTTGGCTGTTACAAATACACTGAGTAGCGTTGTATTAATATGGGTTATTTATTTAGCACGAGTTATTAGTTTTTAGTGTTAAATTGATTATTATTATTATTATTATTATTATTATTATTATTATTATTAATATTATGTATTATTGTTCTTTTCGTTAGTGTGTTAATAGTATTTTCTTCTTACGAAGATTGTAACTATGAGTCTGTTGAATGTCATCTTGTGTTATATGTTTCTTGTGTGATGTTTGTATAGTAGGTTGTTTTAATATTGGAATTTCGTTCGTTAGTAAATAGCTTTGTAATTCTAGTTTAATATGTTTTTCTTTGGATAATACGGTACTATATGATTTCTGTGTATTGTTATATATTCTTTATTGTTATTTTTCAGTATGTATGTTGTTTCTGTAGGTTTATCTATGATAAGATATGGTCCTGTTTTTAGTGGTAGTAATTTATTAGATACGCCGTCAATTTGTTGATGATTTGTTACTAATACAAAAGTATTTTTCTCAAGTGGTTTTGCTGTGCGAAATCCTAGATTCATCTCATCTGTTAACTTTTTGCGGTTTTGAAGTATTTTTGTAATTGTGCGATATGTATAATTGTAGTGCTTTTCTTTATCAAGGAACCATTTAGCAAATGTTCCTTTTTGCAACTTTGCTATCTTTGGATGGCTGAATTGTTTTTCCATATGAGTATGTGCTGGTTGTGTGTTGCAAGCACTTTTTTCCGTTGGGTTGCAATTTCCCATTTCGTCTGTTGTTGTTCCAAGTTTTATTTTTGTTGGTTTTCTTGATTTTTGGTTGAAAACGACCTCGTATGGTGACATATCTAATCGTGTTTGGATATGTCACAGAATTAACACAGTTACACAGAAGTATTGTAGTATTGTATGCATATGGAAAGAACCTTGCTTTCCTTGACCAATTGTGGTATTTCTCGTCTAATAATGTTCTGATAATTTGTCCGATTATTCTGTTTGTCCCTTCTACTAATCCGTTTGTCCAAGGTGCATATGTTGTACTTGGTTTAAACTTGACTTCAAAGTAGTTACATAAATGTGTTAATTCTGTGTTAATGTATTCTGATTCGTTATCGGAACGAATTTCTTCTGGTAATCCAAATTTCATAAACCAATGTTCAAATAATGCCGTAAATGCATAATGTGCATTATTTTTGAGTGCACACATAATTGTTACATAGTGTGAAAATGCATCTACGATTACAAAGATAAAATTATTCCCTTCGGATGATGGGTGAATGGGTCCTTTTGTATCTTTCATTATCATTTCATTAAAATATGATTTTGTCGGTGCTAATTGTTCTTTTTTACTTTTTGTTTTTGTCTTTGCAAATACTTTGTTTGTTTGGCATTGTATGCAATCTGCTATTAGGATTTTTATCCAGGTTGTTAAATTTGGAAAATAATATTTCTCCATTATGTTTCTTTTTGTTTTTTCAAGTCCTGTATGGCCAACTGTGTCTGTGCAATGATTTTCGTAGAAGACACCTAGTAGTAATGTTAACGGTAAGCATATTCTTTGGATTGTGTTTTTGTGAATTCTAATAAAGATTTTAATTATTCCAGTTTTTTCGTCAATTACAATTGATTTAAACTTTCTATAATATGCAAAGAGTCCTTTGTTTCCGCGTATGTCCATTGTTACTGAATGTGGTTTATTGTTATTTTTTTTCTACATTTTTACTTTGTGAAGTCCTGGGTCTATGATTTGTGTTTCTCTAATGAGATCTTCTGTGATTTTCGTAGAAAACGTCTGTTATTTTTGCATTATCGTAATTATTTTCTTGCTTAACATTGTTAATTAGTCTAAGATAGTCGTCGTCATGGTGAACCGTGTATGGTCCTTTTTGGTTTTTCTCAATAATCAAATCGTCTTTTTCTACAATTGGTGATTGCCAATTTTTTGTTTTTGGTTTGTATTTCGGTATTAAATTTGTTTTTGTCTCTGTGTTATACTTCTCGTATGAGATTGGGTGATATTCATTCTTATCAATGTTGATTTCGAAATAGTTATTATGTATGTTAGCTAAAACTGGATAGTGTGTTTTTTCTTTATTGTCTTCATCTGTATTATTACATATGCTGTATTTGCATTCTAGGTTATTTGCAAATGGTGTTTTTGCAAAAAAGAATTTTATGTTTTCCGGTATTTCTACTGTAATGTCTCTTGTTTTAGTAAAATGTTCTTCATCTATTGTTCTACTAAGAAGATCGGGTAGGGCTAGGTTTTTCCCTTCTGTCCAAATAATGTGTAAATTTGGAAATTTCATTAGTATAAGTTGAAATCTGTAAACTCTGTGATTCGGTTTATTCTTTTGTGTAAATAAATAGATTATTGGTTTGTGGTCTGTAAATAGAATAATTGGATGATTTGAACCTGTTAGTAGGAATTCATATTCCGTTAGGGCAAATATGATCGCTGAGCATTCTCTAATTAATGTAGATAGTCGCATTTCAATTGGTGTAAAAAGTCTAGAGTTTGCTGATATTAATCTCATCTTCTTTTCAGTTGGATGCTGTTGTAATAATGCTGCTCCAATGCCTGTGTTGGATGCATCTGTTATGATGTAAAATGGTTTCTTAGTGTCTGGCATCGTTAATTCGAGTTTATGTGTTATTGTTCTTTTAATTTGTTCAAAGATTGCTTGATGTTCTTTTGTCCATTTAAAGTCGTTCTCTTTGTGTAAGAGATTATATAGTGGTTGTAGTATTGGTTGCATACCATATACGTATTTCGCTAGGAAATTTATTGTTCCCAGGTATCGCTGTAAAGCTTTCATACTCGTTGGTGGTTCCAGTTTTTGGAATCCATCAATCCGTGATGTAAGTGGTTTCACTTTTTTATCTCCAATTGTATGTCCCAAGAATTTTACTTTCTTTAGCATAAAATATGTTTTGTCGGATGCTGCTTTGAGGTTTTCTTTAAGTAGTATTTTGTGATATTCTATGTGTTTCGAACATTTGTTCATATGAATTTGTTTGGATAAATATGTCATCTACGTATGTAATGACTGTTCCTTTTCTAATTAAGGGATATAGAAAATGTGTTAGTATTGATGCAAATGCTGCTGGTCTGATTGATATACCGTAGAATAAGCGTTTAAAACAATATTGTTCATTTCCGATTGTAGTATGTGTATATCGCATTGATTCTTCGTCTAGTGGTATTTGGTTATATGCGCTACTTAGATCTGCTGTTGTGAATATTGTTCCATTGATCCTTGTTAGGGCTACATCAACTGGTTCGATTGGCCAGTTACATTTGGATTCATCTATCATGCTGTTCAAGTATCTTGCATCTAGCACGATTTTTAGAGATTCGCCTTTTTGTAGTATTATTACGGGATTTGTGAATGTGTTCCCTGTTGATAGTTGTTCTTTGTTAACAGGTGCGATGATGTCGTATTTTTTTAATATGTCTAATAGTTTTTGTATTCTTTCTCGAAGGTGTATCGGTACTTTGCTTATTCGTTGTTTTTTTGAAAATTGCATCTTTTTTCATCGGTAGGTTCAATTTTACTTTTGTTTTTCCGACGTCAAATTTTGTTGTTGCATATACTTGTTTGTATTGTAATATGATTGTTACTACTTTTTCGAACTCTTCTTGTGTTAAGTGTGAATGTTGAAAATCAAACAATTGTATAAATTCTTTTTCTTGTTCTGAATATTTGTTAATATTAAATTTGCATTTAAAGTTTGGTTTTCTTTCAAATGTTGCTACTTGTTCGATTGTTTCGTTTTCTTGTATGTTTAGTATTTCACTAATATCGTATTCACTTTCGTATGTTAGATGATGCAATGCTGTGAATAAGTCGATTGAGTTTGTTTGATATATTTCGTTATCTTGTTTTTTAAATGTGATATTTCTATTCATGAAACCAATTAACCCTGTATTTATGGTTATTCTATGTCTATTTTTAGTAGAATGTCTATGAAGTACTCTTCATCTGTTGTGAAGTCTTTTATATCTGTAAAAGATATATTGTGATATTTGTTTATCGGTTCAAAATAGAAATTTGATTTTTGAATTGTTTTTTCGTTTGATTTTTTCATTTGTTTAAATATAGGTATTGGAAATGTTATGCTTTTATTTTGGTTCTGTTCGATATAAATTGTTTCTCTGTTAAATATTGGGTATAATCGAGAGTAATACGGGTAACCTTTTGTACTATTCATATAGAATATAATATCATTATCTAGGATTGTATTTGCATTTAATGTTAGTCTATTTGTGTTTACATTTATCGTTTCGATATATTCTTTAAAGAAAGGGGTGCCTAGGATGTTATGATTGCATTGAGTTACATAAAAATTAATGTAAAAATTGTTTTGAGGTTTATTTCTGATATTCGAGGTTCTATCTGGTGTGAGAGGTAATTTGACTGTTCCGTATGTTTCTTTTGTAGTGTTGTTCGCTGCAGTTAATGTTTTGTTTGCCTTTTCCAATTGTATTTCTGGGTTATTATAATTTATCTCATTCCAAGTATCTTCATTGAGGAAATTTAATGTTGCTCCTGAATCCAGTAGGAAATCATTTTCTAAAATTGGTTTTTGTTTAGTGAAGTCTTGTTCGAATTTATTACATTGATACATCAGCAATATCCATGTAGGATTACTTTCTAATGTATTTATTAATGTATTGCATGTATCTTCGTTTGCGTTATAGAATTTATCTAATATCTCTTGATCTTCGTCTGATGACTCTGATGTGTATTCGTATTCGTCAATTCCTGGTGGGTCATCGTTTTGTTTTTCTGACTTAATGTTAATTATTCTGTTTTTGTTATTATTATTGTTATATTTATTTCCTTCATTTCGTCGTTCTGTAGAGTAATTCCTTTGATTTTGTTCTCTTTGTGATGAATTTTTCCTGTTGTCTCTTTTATTGTTGTTTGAGTAATTTCTATTGTTACTACTTGAACGTTGTCTAAATCTGTCGTTTCTGTTTGAATCTCTGCTGTTATATCTTTGTCTGTTATTGTTATTGTAGTTATTATTTCTGTTATATGGTGATTGTTGTCTTGAGTTGTTTCTGTCTGTGTATCTTGAACTTGATCTACAATTGTATCTGTTATGATTATTATTTCTATTGTAGCTGTTTCCTCTGCTTCTACTGTAATTGTTTCTATTATAACTTGTACTTCTGTTATTGTAATTGTGTGATTTTCGATATCCATGATAATTCCTATTATCTCTAGGATTTACGTTGCTATTATAATTGTTTCTTGATTGTGATCTGTATGGGGTTCGACATCGTGAATTATTATATATCGGTGACGTTGGTGGTAATTGTCTTCCGTTAATGTTATTTGAATCAATCTTTCTGTTTGGTAAATTTTGATTATTTCTCATATGACCATAGAATGATCTTTCTTTTGGTCGTGCTATGCTTTCTCGACGTGGTCTTTTGAAGGATCTACCTTTAGTATGCCCGTGTGAGCTGCAATAGCTACAAAACAATGCAAATTTTGGTCTACCTTTAAAATTCTTTTTGTCATATGTATTATTAATTCCGTTAAGGACGTTACATATTGTTCCTTCAAATTGTTCTAGATCGTTTTGGTTAAGTTCGTTGATATTGTTACAGGCTATATTCATTTGTTTTAGATTGTCATTTATATTACTTGTACTCTGATTAACTTCATATAATCGTTTGTGATTATTTGTTATAGTTCTTGTTAGATCCATCTGGTCTATTTTTCTACCAATGCTTTGAATGGCATTCCCGGTTCTCTTGGCGTTTGTTTATGATTCGCATGCTTTTTTAATGCTGCTGTTTTTAGCTAGTTATCTAAACATCTAATAAATGTTTGGTTCATTACACTATTTCTGTAACCTTCTATGTACAATGAATATGCAGTTTTTACGAGAGTTTCTATTCTCAGTGCTAATGATCTTAGTGATTCGTTTGTGTGTTTTTGTAGTTGTTGTAATATTATTTTTGCTTGTTGTTTTGACTTTTCAGAATCAAACATATCTGAAAATTCTTTGCAAAATGTTTCCCAATCTAATTTTGTTTCACTTGGGAGTGTTGAATACCATTTTTGTGCAGGTCCTTGTAGGGTATGTAGTATTAAAGCTGCTCTTTTTACTTTCCATTGGTGGTGTCCAGGTTTGTTTACTGGTTCTATTCCACTGCTGAATATCATAGCTGCAACTATACTGTTTAAGTATTCTTCAACAGTATATGCTGGGTCTGTACCATCGAAAGGTCTTATTGTTGTTGGTACTGAACCCCTGCTGATGCTTTGTTCTATTTGAGGTTCTTTGTTTATACTCATTGATGTCAATTGTTTATAAAAGGGTAGAGGAGGTTCTACTGCGGTTGTTTCTCTTTCTTCTGTTGTGATAGAATTGGTTCTTCTATTCCGATTTTCTTGTTGTCGATTATATTGTCTATTATTAATGTGTATATTTTCGTTCGCAATATTGTCTATATTTCTGTTATTGAATAATTGTTCATTTTCTGTTCTGAAGTTTGTTTGTCTATTTATGTTATCCAGAGTTTTATCTAGTCTGTTGAATACCATTTCTAGTGCTTCTTCTTGTCTTTTTTCCTTTCTTTTATTCATCTGTTGATATTTCATTTCCAGATCATCTATTAGTTTATTTGTATGATTTGTTACTGTAGCTGTTATTTCATTTTTTAGTTCCATGTAATTATTTGTTTTTTCTCTCCAATATTGTTCGTGATATTCTTGGTTGTCATTTAGAGATCTAATATAGGTATTGTTTCTATTATCTCTCATTGGATATTTCCGTCGATTATTTTGGTTCACTGATGGTGGTAATTGATTTTCAAATCTTATCTCTCTTTCTTCGGAATCTGAGATATCTATGTCTTCGTCTATATTTTGTTGATTTCCAAATAAATTAGATGTTAGTTGTTTATCAGGTTTTAATATTGATTTTTGTTTTATTTGTAAGCTATTATTTGTTTGAATGTCTTTTGGTGTTGATGTCGATGTTAGGCTTCTTGATAAATTAAATGAAGAAGATCCTGTTTGACTTTGATCCGTGATTTTTACATGACTTTGTAATCCTTCGATGATGTTTATGCTATCGGAGCATATTTTTAATGTGCTGTCAGAATGTTCTGAATAAAGTTCGCTATTCCAGATGTTTTGTAGTTCTTTACATAAATAACTAATTTCCTCCGGAAATGTTTCTCCGAATTGGACTCGTTTTTCATTAATGTGTTCGAAGTTATCTAACCAAAATAGAAATGTAAATTCAGATACTATTTTTATTATATCTAATGTTGTTGTTTTAAAATCTTGTTTTAATTCGATTATTTTTGTTAGCCAATTGTTATAGTTTTTTATATCGAATCGTAATTTATCGTTCACTGACTGTATTTGTTGACGATGTTCGTTCAGGTATCCGGCTGTATTTCTTAGTGTTTCGTACGTAGTAGATGTTACAGCTGTCAATTTTGTTTTATCTTGTGATTCCTCATGTCTTTTCAAGAATATTTTAAATATATCCGATAGTGATGTTTCATTTTGGAAATTAAAAAATATCTTTTTATCTCCTGTTTCATCTGTTAGTGTGAATGTGTAATGTTTGTTATATTGATCTCTATCCAGTAGTATTACTGGTTAATAATGTACTAGATGGTTTCTATGTATGTTAATCTGTTGTATATGTTTTGTTTCTTTAAATAAATTGTTTTTTAAGTTTTTTATTATTGTGTAGATAGTTTCAAGATTTTCTAGTGGACAATCGTTAGCGATTGTAAATGGTATTAAGAAATTGTTAGTATTTGTTTGTTCATTGTAGTTGTAAGCCATTTTAATGTTCCTTTTATTTGTTATGTTTACCAACAATACTTTTGTTATTTTTTCGATGTTTTTTCTGTTTGTTTACCTAATTTAGTTCAGCACTGGTCGCACCAGATAAGACGTGTTCTGAGCTTACCTTTATTAGGATACTTCTGGAACTGTCTTATAGTTGTCTCAAGAATAAGGTGTACTCTTAAGGCTTACCTGACTAACTAAAGTTCTACATCTCTAGTCTGTTACTCTTCTATCTGAGCTTCAGTTGACAGTGCACGGGCCCCAATGCTAAAGTCTAACGTATATCTCAATACAAAACAAGAGCGGAGTAGAGAGAGAGAGAGAAATATATTTTATTATTATATCAGGTGGTGAACTGGTACTGACTAAATAACTTTCTCTTCTGCGAAGAGGGGTAAATGGGTAAACATCTAAAGGAAAGAAAGGAAAAGATATTATTCCCTTTTTATCCAATCAGGGAAGAGTATTTTCAGTCTTTATTTATTTAAATAATGAAGTCTTTCAAATAGTTCTTTCTGGAAGTCATATTTGACTCCAGAAAGTAATAAGAGCAGCTTTAATACTACATACCCTACAAGGACCCGCGCAAAAATGGTATTCAACACTTCCAAGTGAAACAAAATTAGATTGGGAAACATTTTGCAAAAAATTTTCAGATATGTTCGATTCTGAAAAGTCAAAACAACAAGCAAAAATATTATTACAACAACTACAAAAGCATACAAACGAATCATTAAGATCATTATCTTTGAGAATAGAAACTCTCGTAAAAACTGCATATTCATTGTACACAGAAGATTACAGAAATAGCGTAATGAACCAAACATTTATTAGATGTTTAGATAACGAATTAAAAACAGCAGCATTAAAAAAGCATGCGAATCATAAACAAACGCCAAGAGAACCGGAAATGCCATTCAAAGCATTGGTAGAAAAAATAGACCAGATGGATCTAACAAGAACTATAACAAATAATCACAAACGATTATATGAAGTTAATCAGAGTACAAGTAATATAAATGACAATCTAAAACAAATGAATACAGCCTGTAACAATATCAACGAACTTAACCAAAACGATCCAGAACAATTTGAAGGAACAATATGTAACGTCCTTAACGGAATTAATAATACATATGACAAAAAGAATTTTAAAGGTAGACCAAAATTTGCATTGTTTTGTAGCTATTGCAGCTCACACGGACATACTAAAGGTAGATGCTTCAAAAGACCACGTCGAGAAAGCATAGCACGACCAAAAGAAAGATCATTCTATGGTCATATGAGAAATAATCAAAATTTACCAAACAGAAAGATTGATTCAAATAACATTAACGGCAGACAATTACCACCCACGTCACCGATATATAACAATTCACGAAGTCGAACCCCATACAGATCACAATCACGAAACAATTATAACAACAACGCAAATCCTAGAGATAATAGGAATTATCAAGGATATCGGAAATCACATAATTACAAAAACAGAAGTACAAGTTATAATAGAAGCAATTACAGTAGAAGCAGAGGAAACAGCTACAATAGAAATAACAATCATAACAGATACAATAGTAGGTCAAGTTCAAGATATTCAGATAGAAACATCTCCAGACAACAATCACCATACAACAGAAATAATAATTACAATAACAATAACAGACAAAGATATAACAGCAGAGATTCAAACAGAAACGACAGATTTAGACAACGTTCAAGTAGTAACAATAGAAATTACTCAAACAACAATAACAGAGACGACAGAAGAAATTCATCACAAAGAGAACAAAATCAAAGAAATTACTCTACAGAACGACGAAATGAAGGAAATAAATCTAACAATAATAATAACAAAAACAGAATAAATAACATTAAGTCAGAAAAACAAAACGATGACCCACCAGGAATTGACGACTACGAGTACACATCAGAGTCATCAGACGAAGATCAGGAGATATTAGATAAATTCTATAACGCAAACGAAGATACATGCAATACATTAATAAATACATTAGAAAGCAATCCAACATGGATATTACCAATGTATCAATGTAATAAATTTGAACAAGATTTCACTAAACAAAAGCCAATTTTAGAATTTGATTTTCTACTGGATTCAGGAGCAACATTAAATTTACTCAATGAAGATACTTGGAATGAGATAAAATATAATAACCCACAAACACAATTGGAAAAAGCAAACAAAACATTAACTGCAGCAAACAATACCACAATAGAAACATACGGAACAGTCAAATTACCTCTTACACCAGATAGAATCTCGAACAGCAGAAACAAACCCCAAAACATTTTCTACATTCATTTTTATGTAACTCAATGCAATCATAACATCCTAGGCACCCCTTTCTTTAAAGAATATATTGTGACGATAAATGTAAACACAAATAGACTAACCTTAAATACAAATACAATCCTAGATAACGATATTATATTCTATATGAATAGTACAAAAGGTTATCCGTATTACTCTCAATTATACCCAATATTTAACAGAGAAACAATTTATATCGAACAGAACCAAAATAAAAGCATAACATTTCCAATACCTATATTTAAACAAATGAAAAAATCAAATGAAAAACAATTCAAAAATCACATTTCTATTTTGAACCGATAAACAAATATCACAATATATCTTTTACAGATATAAAAGACTTCACAGCAGATGAAGAGTACTTCATAGACATTCTACTAGTTAACGAAAATAGACATAGAATAACCATAAATACAGGGTTAATTGGTTTAATGAAAAGAAATATTACATTTAAAAAACAAGATAACGAAATATATCAAACAAATTCAATTCACTTATTCACAGCATTGTATCATCTCACATACGAAAGCGAATACGATATTAATGAAATACTAAACATACAAGAAAACGAAACAATCGAACAAGTAGCAACATTTGAAAGAAAACCAAACTTTAAATGCAAATTTAATATTAACAAATATTCAGAACAAGAAAAAGAATTTATACAAATGTTTGATTTTCAACATTCACAATTAACACAAGATGAGTTCGAAAAAATAGTAACAATCATATTACAATACAAGCAAGTATATGCAACAACAAAATTTGACGTCGGGAAAACAAAAGTAAAATTGAACCTACCGATGAAAAAAGATGCAATTTTCAAAAAACAAAGAATAAGCAAAGTACCGATACACCTTCGAGAAAGAATACAAAAACTATTAGACATATTAAAAAAATACGACATCATTGCACCCGTTAATAAAGAACAACTATCAACAGGGAACACATTTACAAATCCAGTAATAATACTACGAAAAGGCGAATCTCTAAAAATCGTGCTAGATGCAAGGTACTTAAACACCATGATAGATGAATCCAAATGTAACTGGCCAATCGAACCAGTTGATGTAGCCCTAACAAGGATTAATGGAACAATATTCACAACAGCAGATCTAAATAGTGCATATAACCAAATACCACTAGACGAAGAATCAATGCGATATACAAATTTTACAATCGGAAATGAACAACACTGTTTTAAACGCTCATTCTACGGAATATCAATCGGACCAGCAGCATTTGCATCAAAACTAACACATTTTCTATATCCCTTAATTAGAAAAGGAACAGTCATTACATACGTAGATGACATATTTATCCAAACAAATTCATATGAACAAATGTTCGAAACATTGATAGAATATCACAAAATACTACTTAAAGAAAACCTCAAAGCAGCACCCGACAAAACATATTTTATGTTAAAGAAAGTAAAATTCTTGGGACACATAATTGAAGATAAAAAAGTGAAACCACTTACATCACGGATTGATGGATTCCAAAAACTGGAACCACCAACGAATATGAAAGCTTTACAGCGATACCTGGGAACAATAAACTTCCTAGCGAAATACGTATATGGTATGCAGCCAATACTACAACCATTATATAATCTCTTACACAAAGAGAACGACTTTAAATGGACAAAAGAACATCAAACAATTTTTGAACAAATGAAAAGAACAATAACACATAAACTCGAATTAACAATGCCAGACACTAAAAAACCATTTTACATCATAACGGATGCATCCAACACGGGCATTGGAGCAGCATTATTACAACAACATCCAACTGAAAAGAAAATGAGATTAATATCAGCAAACTCTAGACTTTTCACACCAATTGAAATGCGACTATCTACATTAATTAGAGAATGCTCAGCGATCATTTTTGCCCTAACGGAATATGAATTCCTACAAACAGGTTCAAATCATCCAATTATTCTATCTACAGACCACAAACCAATAATCTATTTATTTACGCAAAAGAATAAACCGAATCACAGAGTTTACAGATTTCAACTTATACTAATGAATTTTCCAAATTTACACATTATTTGGACAGAAGGGAAAAACCTAGCCCTACCCGATCTTCTTAGCAGAACAATAGATACTAAAAAACGAGAAATTACAGTAGAATTACCGGAAAACATAAAATTCTTTTTTGCAAAAACACCATTTGCAAATAACCTAGAATGCAAATACAGCATATGTAACAACACAGATGAAGACAATAAAGAAAAAACACACTATCCAGTTCTCGCTAACATACATAATAACTATTTCGAAATCAACATTGATAAGAACGAATATCACCCAATTTCATACGAGAAGTATAACACAGAGACAAAAACAAATTTAATACCGAAATACAAACCAAAAACAAAAAATTGGCAATCACCAATTGTAGAAAAAGACGACTTGATTATTGAGAAAAACCAAAAAGGACCATACACAGTTCACCATGACGATGACTATCTTAGACTAATTAACAATGTTAAGCAAGAAAATAATTACGATAACGCAAAAATCACAGACGTTTTCTATGATGAAAAAACGAAAATCACAGAAGATCTCATTAGAGAAACACAAATCATAGACCCAGTACTTCACAAAGTAAAAATGTGGAAAAAACATAATAATAAACCACATTCAGTAACAACGGACATACGTGGAAACAAAGGACTCTTTGCATATTATAGAAAGTTTAAATCAATAGTAATTGACGAAAAAACTGGAATAATAAAAATCATTATTAGAATTCACAAAAGCACAATCCAAAGAATATGCTTACCGTTAACATTACTGCTATGTGTTTTTTACGATAATCATTGCACAGACACAGTTGGCCATACAGGACTTGAAAAAACAAAAAGAAACATAATGGAGAAATATTATTTTCCAAACTTAACAACCTGGATAAAAATCCTGATAGCAGATTGCATACAATGCCAAACAAACAAAGTATTTGCAAACACAAAAACAAAAAGTAAAAAAGAACAATTAGCACCAACAAAATCGTATTTTAATGAAATGATAATGATAGATACAAAAGGACCCATCCACCTATCATCAGAAGGAAATAATTTTATCTTTGTAATAGTAGATGCATTTTCACACTATGTAACAATTATGTGTGCACCCAAAAATAATGCACATTATGCATTTACGGCATTATTTGAACATTGGTTTATGAAATTTGGACTACCAGAAGAAATTCGTTCCGATAACGGATCAGAATACATTAACACAGAATTAACACATTTATGTAACTACTTTGAAATCAAGTTTAAACCATTTACAACATATGCACCTTGGACAAACGGATTAGTAGAAGGGACAAACAGAATAATCGGACAATTTATCAGAACATTATTAGACGAAAAATATCACAATTGGTCAAGGAAAGCAATGTTCTTTCCATATGCATACAATACTCAATACCAAACACGATTAGGTATGTCACCATACGAAGTAGTTTTCAATCAAAAGCCAAGAAAACCAACAAAAATAAAACTTGGAACAACAAAAGATGAAATGGGAAATTGCAACCCAACGGAAAAAAGTGCTTGCAACACACAACCAGCACATACTCATATGGAAAAACAATTCAGCCATCCAAAGATAGCAAAGTTGCAAAAAGGAACATTTGCTAAATGGTTCCTTGATAAAGAAAAGCACTACAATTATACATATCGCACAATTACAAAAATACTTCAAAACAGCAAAAAGTTAACAGATGAGATGAATCTAGGATTTCGCACAGCAAAACCACTTGAGAAAAATACTTTTGTATTAGTAACAAATCATCAACAAATTGACGGCGTATCTAATAAATTACTACCACTAAAAACAGGACCAACATACATATTGAAAAATAACAATATAGAATATATAACAATACACAGAAATCATATAGTACCGTATTATCCAAAAGAAAAACATATTAAACTAGAATTACAAAACTATTTACTAACGAACGAAATTCCAATATTAAAACAACCTACTATACAAACATCACAAAGAGATAGCACAAGATAACATTCAACAAACTGATAGTTACATTCTTCGCAAGAAGAAAATACTATTAGCATAAATACTATACTAGAACAATAATATATAATAATAATAATAATAATAATAATAATAATAATAATAATAATATTAATAATCAATCTAACACTAAAAACTAATAACCCGTGCTAAATAAATAACCCATATTAATACAACGCTACTCAGTGTATTCGTAACAGCCAACATTAACGAATTCACACATACGTACCGTATAATAACCTACTATGGATTGGGGAATCAACTTTTATAATCTCACTCTAATACTATCACTAACACATATCATATTACACGCATACTCATAAATCTCTAACATTATAAAATATTCATTTCATTTGACCGAATATACCAACAGTCATTTTATGATAATCCGTGCATACAGCTACCATTAGTAAAACTACTAAACAGATTCCGTAACCGTTTAATGCTCTAACACTACCTAATATAATCAATTTTCAAAAATCACCCTCATAGAGTATTCGAAATATCATCTATGAACCGCGAACAATCTGTCACATTACAACAATAAATCTATCTCTATGTACACTCCTATGTACATTCCTATGTACATTCACTGTTTTTACCGGCACACATACCTAACCCGAACCTTGTGTGCAGAGCCAAAAATATTAGAAAAGAAACGATAAATATATCTAAATTAATACAGAGCATACTATAAACATAAATACACATGAATGAAACTGAAAATAAATAGTACTAAAAGGTGCTATTATTCAACTAACCACTAACCAACTAAAACACATTAAATCATATCCCGAGATACATCATCAAAATTTTCGGACAAGTTAAAAATTCTGATATTAACATTCCATAAATATCTTTGGGAACAACCATTACCAAATACTTTAACACCTTTTAGTGGATACTTCATCTAAATCAACAAAATATAAAAACACAAAGAAGATTTAACTGTTTAGTAACACTGGAAGTTTAAACATACGTTATACATACATCCTCGGATAAACCATCAGTTGGCAAACGCCCACACAGATTGACGAACTTCCCAGCCAGCAGTAATTGACACACAGCCACCATTGTCATCGATAACCATTGTCATCGATAAAAAACAAATAACAAATAAAACATATCCAAACAGGATATTCTAACACAAATTGCTTTTGATAGTAGCCCTTGAAACCTCAACTATGATTGTCACAAAGTGTAATTTCTCATATAAACAAAAATTCAAAAACACAAAATTCAAAACACAAAAGGTATATTTTATTTGATGTTCAAAAGCTTAAAACTGGAATAGACGTTTCGAAATAATTGATATTATTAGTAAACAATAAACAAAAGACAAATATTCAAATAACAAGTAATCAAAGAACAAATAGGCAGATCCTTTTCTGGATAGACTATCCACAAGATCGAGGATCTATCCATCTCACGGAATGGAATAGATATTTTGGAGTTGTCAACATTCACGAACATTAATAAATATAAAAAAGGAAAGTTTAGAAATAACAAACATCAACGATAGGAAAGAGAAAAAAAAATAACAACAAATAATTAGTAACAGGATAAATAGTAAATGCTAGTAACAGAAACGGAAGCTAAAAATAACGAGTACGAACTAATAAAAAGAAACACATCTAAAAATAGAGTAACGTATCGAATAGACGAATATGTGCACCTGAACAAAAGAATAACTTCTGTTCAAAACGTAATGAGAATAAAAATGTAATTCAAGGTAGTATAATGAGAATAACAATGTAATGAGAATAACAGAATGTAATGTAATAACAATCCCCGTAAGAACACGCAGTAACAGCCCATCCAGCAATTTCATCCAGTAATCTCCAACGACAGGATCTAAAATACACGTTATCCGTCATACACGTTATCTTTGAATACATAAATTCAAATAGATGGATAATAAATCCATTCGCATTCTTAACATACACGTCCTACATCCATAATTACACATACGGCTATCCGACATTCGGCCAAATGGAACTTGAACTAAAATATAAACATTCGGCTAAATAGACCTTCGATACTATGGACGCAGTGCACCCGTGTCCACCCGCAGTGCACCTTTTCAGCCCGCAGTGCACACCCGTGTCAACCCGCAGTGCACTGTCAACCCGCAGTGCACCTTTTTGCACAGAACAATATACGTCATACATACATACGTCATACCAATTACGGACGTCATACATCTCATTAGTGAAAATACGGACGTTATTGAAAAGCGGACGTTAACAACTAACGTCATACAACTAACGTCATACACATCATTAGTCCTCCTATTTAGACATAACTCAAACTATAACTCTTTAGTGATAATTAATAAAAGCAAACAAAGACATCATACATAGAAGACATCATTAACGGGAGAAAATTCACCAACTGACAACATCCATAAGAAGATGACAGGGACGTTAAACAATTCACTGAGACACACTGTCTCTTTGCAGACGCAATTAGTAACAAAAAGTAAAATGTCAAACCAATTAACATTTACCAACACCATAAACAGATGGTGATTAACAAGACTGATCGTACCAAGACCAATAGTAGTTGAAAGAACATTTCAATTACGTCAATGCTTCTCAAACGAAGCATTTTGTACCATTGGTACCAACTACCAATTTACATTGCAAAGTTGCAAAATTGCAGAAGATTGCAACAACGTATCCAATTACCAATACTACCTTTTCAGTAATTAGACATTTTTGCACCAAATCCCTTAGTACAAACTGACGCCACGAACCATACCAATGATCAAAGAAACTACTTCAAAACAAAAGGCAACGACAAAGTCGGCACCAACATCAGACTAATTACCATAACATACCATGATGGAAACATGCCAACTACCATCAAATATAATAAACTTCATACCAATACACCAATTACAAAGAATAAACAACATCTTGAGAACAAAAAGATCTGGAAAATTTCAGAAGTAAATCCAATTCAAGAAATAGGAAACTAACAATCTAATTAGACCGAGTAATTATTAAAATTGACAACTTAACAACCCAAATATAAAAAACGGAAGATATGTAAATGTCAGAAACATTGTAGAGAACCAGAAACGAGAAAGTAAAAATCACAATTCTGATTTTGCCTCGTACAATTCACAACTGCAAAACTGACTTGAAAAATTTGAAAAAATTGTGAAAAATTTCAGCTAAGCTGAAAAACCGAAATTGTATACTCAAAATTCAAAAATTTTCTCAACATTCAAAAATTTCCTATCTCAAATTTTCTATCATTCAAAAATTTTCTATCTCAACAGAATCCTTTCCTTGTTTCTATAATATCACACTAGAAAAAGAAGATAAACTATTTTTCAATTTCATCTTTCAGAATACAAGTTTATCAACAACACTCAATTGCACAACAACACAACTTAACAGGTAAACTTAATTACTTTAATTTCAATTCAGAAAGGTTAATTCACCACTATACATATCACTGTGTTGAAAAACCACCAGTGTTACCCGCATCAGAGTTTATGCACTCGTTAAACAGAAACCAGCTTTGTATAAAAATGAAAGTACAAAGAGACAATTTTACTCAACTTAAATTTCTTTTAAATAGTCATATACATTTTGATAACGACAGTATCACAACCACTGATTGCAAAATTTCAACTAAAGATTGTTTATTCATAATTGAAGGAATAACAGAAACCGGACAAGAAGTAAAACTCTTTTGGGGAGAAAAACATTTCGAATTGTTAAAAGACATAACGCCCTGTAACGAAACTATTACAGAATTCCAAACATTAGAACAACAAATACACACGGATACATGTGTTGATATCAACAAACTAAACACAGTTTTCATAGTAGTCTTTAAAAAAGACGCTATTGAACTTGTAGACGATAAACTGAAAGCCTAACAAATAATATGATACCAATTATTGTTATTGTAGTGTACCAGTGAATTTAAATTTCATTCAAGTAGTGCGACACCATTAAGTGTCAGTTACACAAGAAAATAACTGTCATTTTCCAGTGCAGAATTAAAAAATCTTTTCCAAATACCAACACTCGTTTATAAGTTTCAACAATTGATTTCTCAGAAACATTAGTAACACTCTATTTAATATTAAATAAGATAATATTATTTCTTACTATATTCTTAGTACCTTGCATAGTAGTGATATCCACGTATCTAGCGATTGTAACAATACATGAAGTAATTAGAAATCGCAGAGTAGTATATGCAAGCTCACCAGTACAATAATTCAATGCACGAAATACATCCTGATATATACCATATATGTAAAACAAACATAGATATTGTAGAACTGGAAATATTTAAATTTTTTAAAATTGCGATAGTTATATATTTCCTAGTACGCATGTGCTTAAGTTTAATAGAAACCTTTGTAAATCCATAAAAATTGATACAAACCCAGATATAGAAGAATCTATATATCACACATTATATTCACAAAAACTTTATCTACAAATTGGATTTCCTGCAGAATCACCACTTTACGGAAACGTTGTAATATATCAGTTAAACTTAAGAATACAACATAACGAAATATGGATATCGAATATAGGGGCACAAACACACCAACCACAAAAAGAACTAGTACCAGTACTGATATTAACACCACCATATATGCAAGTCCCACCACACGGACCTGGTTCCGGAGCTTAAATAATTAAAAATCAGCAAAAATTGCGTCATCAAATAATGATAGTAACCGTAACAATACTCAAGAACAACCACATCATAACGAAGTAACAGACCTAACAAATATACCAACATCGCCTGAGATAGACGATACAGACCCTAGAAACGAAAACCCGTATACAGTACGGCGTGAGAGAACAGAAACTAGACACATATTAAAAGGCAGACGTAGAGCATCACTCTCATTTCCTACACAAGATTCTACATTAGTCTCATACGACTCTACTGACATAGAATCAAATATAATAAGACCTATAGAAGCCGGACAATCAGAACCACCAAGTCGAACCGGAACACCAACCGGAACACCAACCCGAACACCAACACTCCATAATTTTAACATCAGTTCACCTAGCGATCATTCAAGTGTTAATACTATTCCAACACCTACATCATCTGAATTAAGAGCAAATCCATTTATACCACCTACATTTCAACAAAGACAAGATTTTAATTTCGTACAAGACAATTTTCGTGTACAAACAATACACTCACCACATAGTTCAATTTGGTCAGCAACTTCACCGCAAAATACGATAAGTACGCACACTACACAAAATAGATCACAACAATCTTCATCCTCGAACAACTCAATCAGCGTACCACGAGTAGAAGTAACAAACTCTTTACAACCACCACGAAATACAATACTCTCACCATCATCATTTATAGCGGAGATAAGACTAGCATCAAGTCACCCCGGTAGAACTCGAGCAACACCAGTATTAAATCCAAACCCCCCTACTTTAAGTAGAACTAATGATCACTTATATCTTTTTCCATTAGATCATAAGACCTGGAATCAACCTCCACCATTATACGGACCAACTAATCTTGGAGGTACCCTCACAAATTGGTCAAGAAACAGACTTACAAATACTTTAAATCTAACACATCGCCAACGAAATTCAGCACTCGAAGTTCTAGCAACACCATCTCTAGAACTAAAATTTAATACAACGATTAAATACGATACGTTATTCAATCATCCATTTCATGCAACAACACCCTCTATAGTAACAACAACGACACCAGCACCGTTTATTTGTATTGATTTTGTTTATAAGTTTGATAGATATACTAAACAAACTTTAGGTTTTGCAACATTTTACAATCCTCATACAGGATTATCGTATACATGCCGTTTCAATTAAATTCCATAATACTAATATTGATAATAATAATAATATATACTTATATGAAAATAGACACACAAAAACAATCACAATATAAGATACAAAACAAACTAAAAGAACATATTAAAGACCGCATCAACGAAAAAATGGAGAAACATATCAAAAACATAAAAAATAAAAGCAAAATAAAAATACATACATCAAATACAATAGAACGCGAAAACTTCAACAAACTTATGAAATACGTATCTGACAATCAAACAGAACTAACAGCTGACTCAAACACAATCAATGACATTTATAACAACACAGCATTAGAGAATTTTAAAAACAGTTCAGACTATGAAGAAATGTGGAACATAGCTATTGATAAATGGTCAAGAAACTGAATTCTTAAAGAGAATATCTCACAAACAGTATTCTAGAAAAATTCCAATTAAACAATAAAAGACAGAAACGTCATACAAATGAAGACTACATAGAATTAACAGGACAAAACATAAACGGCTCAGCAATCGGACCTCAAGATATTTTTATTGAACATTATGATTGCGACGCAGAAGAAATCACGAACGTAAAGTACTACGAACTAAACAAAATTAGTACATGCAAATTGAAACCACTAGATTTAGATATGACAAAAACAGAAGTTCAACTGTTATCAAAAGCACAAGCAGTAAAGATTAAAGCATACGCAGTTGCAGGAACGATTAAAGAACGAGTAGAATGGTGCTCACAACACACCAACTACATTAGAGCAAACCGACCTAGCTATTATGTATCAGACGCACAAAGAACAAAAATATTAGACCCGGACGAAGTTCGTAACGAACTCGCCGGACTTAACTTACTGAAAAACACAGAATATAAACCCACAAGATACAACATATCATTCAATTACATAGCTAACCCACCATTACAAAAGAGAATTGAAGACCTACAAGGCAGAATACAATTTCATTTAGATACTCCTATGGTACCACCAGATGGCAGGATAGTATACGATTACACAAACCCAACATGGATACCATCCGCAATAAAAAACGCACAATCAAACTGTTTAACCGGAGTAAGAAAACAAAACAGAATAGACATACTAGATTGGACATTAGAAATGAGAGAAGTATCACTCATACTGAATCTTGATACGGAAGAAATCTCATACATGGGAACAAAGCTACCATGCGATCTCCGCAAAGGAGAATGTCAACCGACACCTTTTACAAAAGCAACAATAGTTTGGGAACCCCAAACACATTGTCAATTATTTGAACTAATTAGATTCGATGCATTCATGGTAAAATACCAAGACCGATACTGGATAGAAAAAACGCAGAATGGACAACAGTACAAAAACCAGATATACAAGATAAAATAAAATTAAATAAAACAGCCTCAATAGCAACACGATTTGAAATATATCCAATAGTTGAACACGAATGTGGATCAATACAACCCCTACATAAAACAGAATACGATGATATTTACATAATATATGAATATGGCTTTGATATGCATACAGGACAGAAAACAACAAGAAAGAAAGATAAATTCGATGATGAAAAATTCATAAAACTAACACCAAAACAAATCATCTCAACGCACACACGCTATGAAGATGAAGATAACAACCAATTTTATTACGGTTTTATCAACGAAAATACACATTTAAATATGAAAATGGACTTATATATGAGTAACATATACTCTAGAATCAGTTTACAAGCAATAGAATTTTATTCACAAATTTGCGAACAAACTAGAAATCTACGACAATTAACACTAACACAAGTACAGAAGAACACACCACTTCTAGGATACATCCTTAAAGGAGACAGATCGATATTTGTAAAACAAGAAGAAGTAAACGTTATGAAAATGTACAAATGTGCAAAGAAATCATCACCACTTTATGTATCACAAACAAGCGAATGCTATGATAAAATACCAATTCTATACAAAAGCAGAGTACAGTACGTACACCAACTAACACGCCAAACATACCTTTGGGCAAAAAAGGTACCATGTTCACACAGTAATTTTGATCAACTCATATCTATAGATACGGAAGGAGCATCTCGATACAGATTAACACCATATCCAGTTAAAGTTGAAACAATACTAAACACTATATCACCAGAAGAAATAGTATTAGACAATATGTTTAGTAAAGCAAGTCTAATAGAAAGTGGAATCTACAGTAAAGAACAATTAGTACAAGAACGAAAAAGAGATCTACTACATGAATACATGAGAGACCGTGAAAAACCTTTACAAGACGCACAGTCAGCTAATGCACTAAAACTTTTAGAGCTCGAACAATTAGGTTTATTACAAACATATAAAAATTACGAACAATCACTAAAATGGCTACGAGATTTGAATATCAATGGAAATAACTTTCAGATTGATCAACCAAGCGTAAACTGGAAAGAAATTTTTGACGGCGCATGGCTAAAAGACCAAATTCTAACCATCTTTGGCTGGCCATGGTACATATTAGAGAAAATGGCTATTATTTATGCTATGATTAGCATGATATTATTCATAACAAATCTTATTATTAAATTCTATAACGCTTTTGCCATTCACAAAGCAATCGGAAAGCAAGCAAGTATAACAAAAATACTACTGACCGGAATATTTGGAATATTTTTACAAACACTTACACAATTAGTAGCACAAATACAAGAAGAAAACCAACATGACGACAGTGACGATAACAATTCCCATTATGGAAACTTAAACAACAAAACTAGAAAAAATAGACCTAAATTTCGTAGACACTCAGCAGAAGTAACAATGTCAAATTATAACAACAATGAAATACCAACAGAAATTTACGTTGATACAAATTATAAACAATACAACACAACAATCCGCAGAACAGAAAACGGACTACAATTACGAACTTTAGAACCAACGAAAAAGATACAGAAACCACCATTACCAGAAAGGAAATATAAACCAGAACCATTTAAATTAGAACCATTAGCAACAATAAAAGAGAATAAACTACCATCAATATTACCACAACTAATTACACCACCCCCGGCATATCAATGCATCGGAAACAATTTATCAGCACCTATACCTAGTGCACCAAAAGTCGAACAACATAATAGTTTATTCCACAACCATCCATATGAAACACCAATACCAATTCATCAACCAAAACCATATGAAATCCCAAATCCTTCATCAACAACTAACGAACAAAGACACTTAATACCTAAATCGAAACTACTCGATATGCAAAACCCTCCACCAATTGATTTTGAACAACTAAAATTAACGGCTAACAAAATGCATAATCGCAGTCACAGCCTAGACGTACTCCAAAATGATCAGCCACACACAAATGAAGTCACATACTTTGACACTCATTCGGCTGATACATACGAAATTTAAAACAAAATGTACATTAAAGAACATGTAACAGTATACCCCCCCACCACTATTAACTCATCAAAAATGCATATTCATAAAATTGTATATTCATAACAAAACACAAGAAACCTACAGTAAAAATAACAATATATTTTTAACATATAACAATGTAACCACTAACGAGTGAGTTTTTAACATATCAAACTACAAACAGTTTCTATAACAGTCAACATAACATTTGTAACCATATGTTATTCAAATAGTAATAATCTATGAGTTTTAGCACAATGGCAACAGGCATGGAATACGAATCGCCATACAAATCCGATTCACCATTCAGCTACGAAGTTGAAGAAGGAGAACTGAGTTCCGGATCAGGAAGATCAAGTCCTGGCACAGTAAGAGACAACGCATCGGACTGTGGAACTCAAACAGACGATCAAATGGAGAATATCTCTGAAACAGTCAATACAATGAGAGTACATTTGGACAGTACTCCAAAGATTACTCAAACTCCACACGAAATTGCACGTAAAATCAAGAATAAATTTGATAACAGACGGAACTTGCAATCCTTTAACACTAACAAAAACACTAATGAGCAAGGAACAAGTACCAATATTCATAGCTATGAACATAGCAGAATAGTTAACACTCAGAACCGTTCAACGACAGAGTCATATACATCACCCCCACTCCCAAACTACCCACCACCAGTGCGACCGCCACCACCCTCCGATTATATTACAGAACAAACGAGAACACAAAGTTATAATCCACAACAATTGTTTACAACTAATCGTAGACCGAACAATTTAAGATTTCCCTACGCGGTAACAACAAGATCAGCTAATAGTAAATCATTCTTCCACCAATCAACAAACGAGCAGACACTCACAGCAACAGTTATGGAAACAATTTGGTTTCAGGATAAAGATCCTAGAACATTAAACAGCCCACACAATAGTAATTTCAACCCATTGTTATCATACAGAAACTGGGCAAATATGCCATTCGATTCACGCGAATATAACTTTTTCATGGCACCTCTTCATAACCTTAAAGATCGTGTGTCAGAGTATTTCCACCTCTGCCACCAGAAAACACCTATACAGTCAAACGTAGCACGAAAAACATGGGGAGAGACAAACTCCACCAGACTATGTACCCAATACTCAAACAGTTTTATAGCCTAACTGAGAGATTTTTATATGATTATGACTGCGAGTTTAAAATTCCAATAACATGTCATTTCGACCAACTTATAGCCAAAGCATCCCAAGACTTATCTGCGTACAGTATTTACGATCATCAGATATTTCAACTGAGTTTCAATTTTCTGAAACCTACACCGAAAGATGTACAGAATAACAACTACAGAGTGCATGAAACTAAATTAATCCATAACCTTATATATTATACATTTCTACGTGACAAGAGCCATAACACATCAAGAAGTTACATACACATAAACGACCAACTTACGTCACCTTATTTCCTTAATTACGGATATCGTTTAAAATGGGAATATACATTGGGCACACTTAGAAACTTTGACCCAATCAAGAACTACTATATATTCCAACCGAAAGATTCACCGGAGCGGCCTCTCATGGTACCGCTCGAAGCTTTGGAACCTTGCGAGGAATACCACGTGTATCACCTCGAAGCAAGCGTAACGAACCGCGCTTTCACAAATAGGATAAACTTCAATAATGAACGGACTAAAACTGAACTTGAGCACGAACTATGCAACACAGTGAAAGCATCAATTACAGATATTCCATTAAAAGATCTAACGAAGTTACTTGCATATTTCCTCTCGAAAGACGAAAACTTTGTAAAGGAATACCGCCATTATAAAGAACGAACAAACTATCCGAAACAGACGGAGAAATTATAACAATGTCCTCATAGTAACAAGTAACAACTCTCAATAGTGGCAACTCTTGATAATTTCGACAAGTAACAATAAATAACCATGAAATTAATCAGTGCATATATGATTATTTATGTTTTCTGAAACCCGAAATTCACCCCTTCCTGATAAATGTATTTATATCAGTCCAATACTTTGTATTCAAATACTTTGTAAACGTTTATATTTATATTTTTATCTCGATTGGAAAAAACGAGCAATCTATAGGTGTACTGTATATTTGCACAACCATTAAGTACAAAAATAATTGTACCAATTGTTATATATCTTTTCTGTTTAATAAACTTTAAAAATACAAAAATAATTTTTTACTTTTCTTATAAACACTAACTTAAATTCTAAAGATGTATATGTATATATGCAAAGATTTTTCCATAGTTAGTTATATGCAATTTTGTAAAAAAATAGCAACTTGAAATAGGGCACAGAACTGACAGGAATTAGAACATTCGCAATGTAAACAAAATGTAAACGTACACAGTGAGTCATATAATAGACATATTAACTCTATGTATAAAATGTAATAAAAACTTTCAGACCTTGAGTCATTGACATGACATTTCAACAAAACTCATCCTTGATTCTTATAGAACCAATTTGTTTACACAACAAACAAAACTATAATATCAGTTTGAAACCATAATAACATAGAAAAGTGTTATACACTTTTCCAAACAAACTGTAAAAATATATCAACTTATAACATAGATTAAAACATAAAATATTTGGACTTCGAAATTTTCACATGTAAAAATATATGAATAAACCAATGACCAACTATATGTAAAACATACTTTCATCTATCAAAGAACAAAACACATGTATGAATACATTACATTAATTCTTTAAGCTATAGTAACAACTAACAGCTTCACCTTTATCTAGTAACAACTAACATTGTAGTATTCCAAATACTGAAAGAGTCGTTGGATTATTTGGAATATTGTATAAGCGCGCAGACAGAGACTTTAACTTAATTTCTGAAGTTGAAGAATTAGAAGTTGATTGAATACGATAGTTGGACATTTTTGGACATATCCATTACAAACCTATAAGCGAGATCTATGAACCCTTTACAAAATACATGACACAACACAAATTGTAGAAGTATAACAATACAATTCGTAAGAATTGATTGCATCAGAATAACTTCGGATTTCGCGCAGGAAACAGATTATTAATACATGTTCATATTCAGTAACAAAATTTGTATTAATCCAACATGGCTAAACAATCACATGTCACTTAAACATTCCTAAACCATGTCACACTTTTTGTGCTGAACTAGCCAGTACTACCCTCAATTGATCCGTCGAATTCCATAGACATATAACAAAATATACTTTACACAGATCATATAAATCTTTATTTTCTTTCCAACCGGAAGGGATACTACGTATAACAGAACATTGAACCCCAACACAGGTTATAATAAGAGAAAAACTTTTCTGAACCTCTAACACCTAACAACAAACCAATTCAGGTAAGTCAGGTAAGTCAAGTCACTGGACATCAGGATCGCCTCCAAGCATCAACACCGGACCTACCCGAAAGGATCTTCACCCACTGGACGTGGTAATGGAATAGATACTTTTGTGGTTGTTGATGTTCACTCTTTGCTCTTTGGGCAACCTATGTCTAGGAACAGACTTACAGACGAACCGATCTCAAGCACCACACTCCAAAAAGAAAGAAAATCCTCCAGAGAGAAAAAAGAGAAATTGACTTATTAGAATGTACAAGAGATTTTCAAAAAACTCGAAACCCCGGAAAGATGGAGTCAAATATGACTTCCAGAAAGAACTATTTGAAAGACTTTATTATTTAAATAAATAAAGACTGAAAATACTTTCCCCTGCTTGGATAAAAAAGGGAATAATATATTTTCCTTTTTTATCCTCTAGATGTTTACCCATTTACCCCTCTTCGCAGAAGAGAAAGTTATTTAGTCAGTACCAGTTCACCACCTGATATAATAATAAAGTATATTTCTTTCTCTCTACTCCGCTCTTGTTTTGTATTGAGATATACGTTAGACTTTTGCATTGAGGCCCGTGCACTGTCTACTGAAGCTCAGATAGAAGAGTAACAGACTAGAGATATAGAACTTTAGTTAGTCAGGTAAGCCTTAAGAGTATACCTTATTCTTGAGACAACCATAAGACAGTTCCAGGAGTATCCTAATAAAGGTAAGCCCAGAACACGTCTTAATTTCAGGGCCCTAAACGCACGAAAAATGCAAGGAAATTGCACCAATCGTCGTACTTTGATACATAAATTTTGGGAACGTTCCCAAAATTTATGTAACAAAGTACGACGATTGGTGCAATTTCCTTGCATTTTTCGTGCATTTCAGGCCCTGAAATGCACGAAAAATGCAAGGAAATTGCACCAATCGTCGTACTTTGTTTCATAAATTTTGGGAACGTTCCCAAAATTTATGTAACAAAGTACGACGATTGGTGCAATTTCCTTGCATTTTTCGTGCATTTCAGGCCCTGAAATGCACGAAATGCACGAACGTTCCCAAAACTTATGTAACAAAGTACGACAATTGGTGCAATTTCCTTGCATTTTTCGTAAATTTCAGGGCCTGAAATGCAAGAAAAATGCAAGGAAATTGCACCAATCGTCGTACTTTGTTACATAAATTTTGGGAACGTTCCCAAAAGTAATGTAAACAAAGTACGGACGATTGGTGCAATTTCCTTGCATTTTTCGTGCATTTCAGGGCCTGAAATGCACGAAAAATGCAAGGAAATTGCACCAATCGTCGTATTTTGTTACATAATTTTTGGGAACGTTCCCAAAATTTATTTAACAAAGTACGGACGATTGGTGCACTTTCCTTGCATTTTTCGTGCGTTTAAGGCCCTGAAATGTAAGAAAAATACAAAGAAATTGCACCAATCGTCGTACTTTGTTACATAAATTTTGGGAACTTTCCCAAAATTTATGTAACAAAGTACGGCGATTGGTGCAATTTCCTTGCATTTTTTTGTGCATTTCAGGGCCTGAAACGCACGAAAAGTGCAAGGAAATTGCACCAATCGTCGTACTTTGTTACATAAATTTTGGGAACGTTCCAAAAAATTTATGTAACAAAGTAAAACGATTGGTGCAATTTCTTTGCATTTTTCGTGCATTTCGGGCCCTGAAATGCACGAAAAATGCAAGGAAATTTCACCAATCGTCGTACTTTGTTACATAAATTTTGGGAACGTTCCCAAAATTTATGTAACAAAGTACGACGATTGGTGCAATTTTCCTTGCATTTTTGTGCATCTCAGTGCCTGAAATGAACGAAAAATGCAAGGAAATTGCACCAATCGTCGTGTTTTGTAACATAAATTTTGGGAACGTTCCCAAAAATTTATGTAACAAAGTACGACGATTGGTGCAATTTCCTTGCATTCTTCGTGCATTTCAGGGCCTGAAATGCACAAAAATGCAAGGAAATTGCACCAATCGTCGTACTTTGTTACATAAATTTTGGAACGTTCCCAAAATTTATGTAACATAATACGACAATTGGTGCAATTTCCTTGCATTTTTCGTGCATTTCAGGGCCTGAAATACACAAAAAATGCAAGGAAATTGCACCAATCGTCGTACTTTGTTACATAAATTTTGGGAACGTTCCCAAAATTTATGTAACAAAGTACGACGATTGTTGCAATTTCCTTGAAATTTTCGTGCGTTTCAGGGCCTGAAACGCACGAAAAATGCAAGGAAATTGCACCAATCGTCGTACTTTGTTACATAAATTTTGGGAACGTTCCCAAAATTTATGTAACAAAGTACGACGATTGGTGCAATTTCCTTGCATTTTTCGTGCATTTCAGGGCCTGAAACGCACGAAAAGTGCAAGGAAATTGCACCAATCGTCGTACTTTGTTACATAAATTTTGGGAACGTTCCAAAAAAATTTATGTAACAAAGTAAACGATTGGTGCAATTTCTTTGCATTTTTCGTGCATTTCAGGCCCTGAAATGCACGAAAAATGCAAGGAAATTTCACCAATCGTCGTATTTTGTTACATAAATTTTGGGAACGTTCCCAAAATTTATGTAACAAAGTACGACGATTGGTGGCAATTTCCTTGCATTTTTTGTGCATCTCAGTGCCTGAAATGAATGAAAAATGCAAGGAAAATGCACCAATCGTCGTACTTTGTAACATAAATTTTGGGAACGTTCCCAAAATTTATGTAACAAAGTACGACGATTGGTGCAATTTCCTTGCATTTTTCGTGCATTTCAGGGCCTGAAATGCACAAAAATGCAAGGAAATTGCACCAATCGTCGTACTTTGTTACATAAATTTTGGAACGTTCCCAAAATTTATGTAACATAATACGACGATTGGTGCAATTTCCTTGCATTTTTTCGTGCATTTCAGGGCCTGAAATGCACGAAAAATGCAAGGAAATTGCACAAATCGTCGTATTATGTTACATAAATTTTGGGAACGTTCCCAAAATTTATGTAACAAAGTACGACGATTGGTGCAATCTCCTTGCATTTTTCGTGCATTTCAGGGCCTGAAATGCACAAAAAATGCAAGGTAATTGCACCAATCGTGGTACTTTTTTACATAAATTTTGGGAACGTTCCCAAAATTTATGTAACAAAGTCCGACGATTGGTGCAATTTCCTTGCATTTTTCGTGCATTTCAGGGCTTGAAATGCACGAAAAATGCAAAGAAATGGCACCAATCGTTGTACTTTGTTACATAAATTTTGGGAACGTTCCCAAAATTTATGTAACAAAGTACAACGATTTGTGCAATTTCGTTGCATTTTTCGTGCGGTTCAGGACGTGAAATGCACGAAAAATGCAAGGAAATTGCACCAATCGTCGTACTTTGTTTACATAAATTTTGGGATTGTTCCCAAAATTTATGTAACAAAGTACAACGATTGGTTCAATTTCCTCGCATTTTTCGTG